>NW_007579400.1:69288-80117 GCF_000690725.1 Stegastes partitus | reverse complement strand
AAAAATTTGCCCAAGACAACTTAGTTAACAGCAATTTGAACATAACTCAATAACTTACCAGGCGGTTCTCATCAAACACCTCCAGCAGCAGACGATGCTTACTGGGATCAACCTGCAACATAACGTCATCCGTAAAGTCAAGTTTGCTTTATCGCCCAATGAAATCACTGTTAGCATGAGCCACAGTCAACTAAACCAACATCAGGAATTATTACATGCTATGGTGAGGTTTGACATGCAGTTTGAAACATGAAGTAGTGATTTATTTTAAGTTTCACTCACTCTGAAGAAGAATTCTTCATTCCACTTTGGGTCGAGTGTCTTCAGGTTACAAAAAGTAAGAAAAGGAAAGAATTATCCACAAAGTCCACAAATAAAACAAGTGTAAGTGCAAATGCAGGTGATCACATTCTCACCTTTTTAATCGTTTTAGTCTGAAGACCTGCGATTTCTCCATTGACGGGGTCATAGAGGGACATCCGAGTGTACGGATCACTGCAACAGAGACACAGTAAGATTCACATGTGTAGACATCCATTTATAGGCAGCTATGATCTGTCTTCTGCTCTCTTTGTATTAGCGGTTCATGCAGCCCCTTTGAAATGAGCCTCTTCTTTATCTCTTAGGGAAGTGAAACACTTTGCATTGTTCTTTGGTGAGATCATTCACTGCGGTCGGCCCCGAGAAACATTAACATCGTAGCTGCAGCAAGCCTGTGGTCATGCAGTGTAGACTGTAATTGCTATTTTAAAATGATTTTATGCACTGTTGAGAAAACCACATCCACCAGAAACAACACAAACTCCATTACCGAGCCTCGCTGGCAGCAATCAGCCGTTAGTAATGTATTAGATGACAGCCGTTACATAAGAGCGATACTAACGCAGCAATTTTATCCATAGCATGAACATGCAGTTTATATACGGGCATCAAGTCCTCAAGCAATGAACAAAATCAGCTTTTCATTTACTCCTAATTAGAACTGATTGTTATAGTTAGATTATAGAGGTGTTTAAAAATAACATAAAACTAAAAGTAGCGCAAAAGCCAGGAATACAAATACTGTAGAAAGTTACATTTGCAATTTGGGGAACAGTTAAAAGCTTTTTTTATGGATTAAATTCCCAACAAGTGTAATCTTGTTATGACTGACTGCTCTTTAAGGAAATGCCAGCACTATGCAAGTTCAAGTTGTTTATTTAGAAAATTCCAGGAAGATCTTTTTCACTGAATGAAGAAAATAAATAAAAACCGGACCAGATCTAAACATTTAAAGAAAATAAACTATGATATTCCAGGGTTAATAAAGGGTTTCTTGCTGAAAATACAGAAAAAAAAAGTCCTTTGGGTTTTTTAAGGGATTTGGAAGAGAACAATGGACTCAATCAGATTCATCGAACACTAAATGATTTGTGCTTCAGTGGAAGGCGGCTCTGCAATAGTTTCAGCAACTTGTGGTTGTTCAGCTTTATGAATCAAGCTGGACAAGCATGGCATCACCTGCAGAATTTATTAGAACGTGACTAAAAATGAGCTCCAAGAACAAGTGCATCATTAAGAAAAAATGTCTGGTTTCCTCTTGTCCCATGTGAGGATTTACTGCTTTGTATTTTCAGATATCAGCGTATTTGTGTGACGGTAAAACTAATCTATTTGGATTTAGACAGATTACTGGACAAATCTATTCTCTGACGACGCTTCAATGATTCAATCGAGAAGCGTATTGGCAGATTGAGTAATAATGAAACAAACAACACAAGCAGGCCTGAAGTTTCTCCTGCTTACCTGGCTCCAAGGATGTCTTTTTTGGCCAGTCCAATTCCAGCAATGACTTTCACTTTTAGGATTCTGGTGCCATCCTGAATTTACAAAACAAAACAAGAAAACACATAAAGACAGAGATTACTTCGAGGAGTCATAATTTACATATCAAAGAACAGACGGACACACAAAGAGATAGATCATTAGATCCATAAACAGTATTATGCAAAGTGCAGAATCACCATACAGCCCAATACACTGTACAATTAAAACGAATACACACGGGAATAAATAATTAAAATGAAAATGAAGCAACCACACCAATGTTAAAAGGGATGTTTGAAAAAGTGATAAATATTCTGGGTTAAGATAAGATGATCCTTTATTTCTGCCTACGCCAGGGGAAATTTACAATAAATTATAGAGAATGGATGCATTCTTTTTTCTTTTTTAATATATTTTTGTGGCTTTTTGCCTTTACTTTACAGCAGTAGAGATAGACTGGAAAAGGGGGGAAAGCCCTGCAGCAAAGGGTCGTGAGCGGAAGTCGAACCCACGACGTCGGGGAGCTACAGCCCCTGTTTATGGGTCGCCCGCTCAACTAGGTGAGCTACAGGGGCGCCCTACACCTACATCCTTGATTTAAGATTGATAGAACGCATAGTAAGCAAATGTTTTGAAGCCAAATGATTATTTGATAACTGAAGGAATGATCAGGACACCCGCATTGAGGGAGTAAAGAGGGAGTGCCGGTGTATCTGGTATAATTAACTCAGATAAGTCAGATAAGTTGGGTCATGTAAGGCCATGCAAGGTCCTACCAGTTAAAAGAAGAGCCTCAAAAACCAACTCTAACCAGCACTGGTAGTCAATGTAAAGACGATCAGGATCGGTGTTAAATGTTCAAACTTCTTCGTGTTTTTTATCAAGATTAAAGCTGTAGTCGTGTGAAGACAGACGTGCTGAAGGTTTGCAGTTGTGGATGAAGTATTTGAATATTTTACCTAAATTAAAGTACCACAGTTTATTAATACTTTCTACCAGTAAAAGTCTTAAACACCCAACTTTGCTGAAGTATGTAAGTACTACCGGCAGAACAAGGAAAGCACAAGCAGCTTAGAAACACTGAAACCTTCTTAATGGCACAACTTCACTCTGAAGAATAACGTTTGGGCTCAACAAAAGAAATGAATGCAGCAGTCTGCATCAATCATTACGAGTGATTAAAACTTTTAATGACATTAAATTCAGCCAACACACTACATTGAGTTAGAGGAACTGCTCTTTTATCTACAATCAAAGGTATTTTAACCACCAGTCTTATTCAGATATCTACTCTTTAATGACAAATATGTTAACTCGTGCTGCATTTTATTATCAGCATTACGTTGTACAGTATTTCAGTAGTGCTAGCTATCTAATTATGCAAAACATGGACCAACAAATGGCTTGGGTGATCAGAAAACTGTCGAGACTAAAGTAAAATTTGGAGTGCAACTGTTAAAATGTTGGAGTATCCTGCTAATGTTTTTGTGAGTAATTTTAGAAATGTTTGCCTTGCAGAAAGGCTCTGTGGTCACCTGCTGTAGCGCTGAAATTCTATGTGATATGTGCAGTATTTAATGATTCAATTTAAGCTTATATTTTATACAGGTTTTTTTTCCAGGCGTGTTAAGCGGGGAATGAAATTCTGAAGTCTTCTCAAGACAATTTCATTAAGTTACCGCAACTTGAATTTAGTTTTAAATCAACTAATGCAGAAATCTGAGTTGAAATTACACACATTATTAAGTTGTTTCTATTACTAACATGGCATTTTTTATCTTGCAAGCATTCATTTAATTAAAATTTTAGGAATAGGATCGTTATTAATTACTTTTTAGAATGTAGGAAGAGCAAAGAAAGTGGAATAAGATCATATGATAATAAAAACCGGTCTAGTTCATTTGCAAAAACAGATAACTCCATGTTCACAAAACCTTCAGAAAACCCGAGACAATATCAATTAAACTGTTTTTGTCATTTCTACTGAGTCCAATCCACTCAGCTTCAGTTTGACTGATATCACCTCAAGCAAACAACAACATGGAGTTATGTGATTTTGCAAAATAAACTCTTCACATGCATCATAGCAGCTGGTAATATAGTGCATGGGGCTGGTCCAGCTGTACCTCGTCTTGTGTTACAGGTTTTCAAGCGTGTTACATAAAAGCACGAACACAATAGAAGTGAACAGCAAAGGCGTTGGATGATAACAATAACAGGAACTCCTGCTGAACCACAGAAGTGTGTCTTTCATATGAATCTCCATCGCTCGCATGCAGCACACACACACACACACACACACACACACACACACACACACACACACACACACACACACACCCCT
Source organism: Stegastes partitus (assembly GCF_000690725.1). Classification (NCBI taxonomy): domain Eukaryota; kingdom Metazoa; phylum Chordata; class Actinopteri; family Pomacentridae; genus Stegastes; species Stegastes partitus. The sequence goes on along the minus strand of NW_007579400.1, from coordinate 75,967 downwards.
CTCCAGCACAATCAGGGTTCAGTCTGCGGATGATGTAACATCCTGACAATTCTTGGCACTGGTGACCGTTTCCCACCATCGCAACCAGCGCTTCACTTTTACTGGGAACTCGAGTCAAACAAGCGGGAAGTTTCGCAATCAATCACACGGGCCGTGACACCTCTGGGCCTCGTTACACGGTCACCTGTCCTGACAGCGGAGACCACATGAATTATTAGAAAGGCAGAGTCCTGCTAGCTCCTAGTTTGTGACAGGAAGGCGTTGACAGCGCCTGAAAACAAAGTTAGCTAGCGCGCTGTGATTTCAAACTACAGCGTTAGCTTGGACTAGTTACGGGCTGATATCGATTTGTTCCCCCCCTATTATCAATAAGTAACTCCTTTATCCAGATAAGACGAAATTTCCCTCGTCACAAGTTAACCAGCTAGTAAGTTAGCCTCCTAACTAGTCAGTCTAACTAGTCCGTGTTTAATGAGTCAGTAGTTAGCTACGGTTGGTAGTTAGCCAGCTGGCTAACGACGGGATCACATGCCTCGTTGACGGCTGACTAGTGTGTAAGTTTACCTCATCTGACTGAAGTCCCTGGATCTGTGCGGGGAGAGCAGCCATAATATCCTTCTTCCTCCCGGACAAGCGACGACAACACGGACAAGAAACGACCGACGAGACGCTCCTGAGTTTGGGGGGGTTCGGTTGAAACTCTTTTATTCCCTCGGTGTGTTTACGCTGCTCGTTACCGTCAACCTGAGCTGCTGTGTGGAGCCGTGACACCGTCGTCACTCCGTATCCATCCTCCTCCTCCTCCTCCTCCTCCTTCCTCCTCTTCCTCCTCCTCCTCCTTTTCCTGAGGAAAACCACCAGAGGACAGCTGAAGGCATCGTTACTCCACCACTGAGTGTGTCCGACCGCTGGAGGAAGGATTCAATAATATCACCACCGACATATCCGACAGTATTCTCCTTCTAGTACACGTTGTACTTTCTCATCCAGACCAAGTACGCTGTCAAACACAACGAGTACTCCTCATGTGGAGGACCCTTGTGTTCATCACTGGCTCAGATAACATGGCGACCACTTGTTTACCTCAAAGGACAGAAAACTTTTCTGGTCAATAGAGAACAACTGTGTACAGTTTTAGGTGAAATAAACCTTTAAACTCATAGCTTGTTTCTTAGATAGTACTATTTGCTTATAATAAATATTTAGTACTTTGACTGAGTAGAAAGTAGTATTTTTGGGTGGAATAAACCTTTAAAACTACAAGCATTTGGACAGAAAGTACTATTTTGCTTGGAATAAACTTTTAAACTCGGTAGGAATGAACTTTCAAAAGGATAAACATTCAAGACTGCAAGCACTTGGACAGGAAATAGTATTCATCTTTAAAACTACAAGCACTTTGACAGAAAATAGAATTTTAAGTGAAATAAACTTTTAAAACTATGGTCAGTTGGACAGAAAATAGTATTTTGAGTAGAACAAACCTTTAAACTCATAATTTCTATGTTATAAAGTACTATTTTAGTGTAATTAACATTTAATACTATAAGCACTGGGGCATAAAGTAGTATTTTTAGTGGAATAAACTTTAAAAACTATAAGTACTTGAACAGAACGTAGTATTTTGGGTTGGATTAAACCTTTAAAACTATGAATACTGGAGAAAAAAAAGGAGCTTTTTTGTGTGAAATAAACCTTCGAAATGTAAGTGCTTGGCAAGAAAATAGTATTTTAAGTGGAATTAGCTTTTAAACCATGACATTTTCTTTGTGCTGTTTGAGTGGAATAAACATTTAAGACAGCAAGCATTTAGACAGGAAAATATATTTTAGGGTGGAATGCTCCTTTAAAACTACAGCCACTTGGACAGAAAGTACTATTTTGAGTAAAGTAAACCTTTAAACTCGTAATTTCTTTGTCAGAAAGTACTATTTTGAGTGAAATCAACCTTTAAGCTTATAATTTGTTTGTTAGAAAGCACTCTTTGAGTGTAATTAACACAGAAGCACTTGGACAAAAAGTATTTAGGGGTCAAATAAACTTTTAAACTATAAGTACTTGGTACGAAAACAGTATTTTGAGTGGAATAAACATTTAAGACTGCAAGCACCTGGACAGGAAGTAATATTTTAGGGGGCAATCAATCTTTAAAACTAGAAGTACTTTGACAGAAGGTAGGATTTTAAGTGGAATAAACTTTTGAAAGTACAGTCACTTGGACAGAAAATAGTATTTTAAGTAGAACAAACCTTTAAACTCATAATGTCTTTGTTAGAAAGTACTATCTGAGTGTAATTAACGTTTAAAACTATTACTACTTGGGCATAAAGTAGTATTTTTATTGGAATAAACCTTAAAAACTATAAATACTTGAACAGAAAGTAGTATTTTGATTAGAACAAACCTTTTAACTCATCATGTCTTTGTTAGAAAGTACTATTTGAGTGTAATTACCATTTAAAACTATGAGCGCTTGGGCATAAAGTAGTATTTTTAGTGGAATAAACCCTAAAAACTGTAAGTACTTGAACAGAAAGTAGTGTTTGAGGTGGAATAAACCATTTAAAACTACAGTCACTTGGACATAAAATTGTATTTTGAGTAGAACAAACCTTTAAACTCATAATGTCTTTATTAAAAAGTACTATTTTCGTCTAATTAACATTTAAAACTGTAAGTACTTGGACAGAAAGTAGTATCTTAGGTGAAATAAACTTTTAAACCCGTTATGTGTTTCTTAGAAGGTACTATTTCAGTGGAATTTACATTTAAAACTATAAGTACTTGAACAGAAAGTAGTATTTTTAGTGGAAAAAACCTTCACAAGTATAAGCACTCGTGTTCTCATCTACTCATGTATTAAGCAGAATTTTTCATGCAAGACATTCACTTTTTTCACATAAATGTAGATAATACTTTTCTTTGTTTCCATGTTTGACAGAATGAATTTCCTACAAACATAGTTAATAAATCCAACCCAGCATCAGCTTTATTACTGAAACTGAACTGTCTTAAATGGAGGCAAATGAAACCAGACGCTTCCTGCAGACTAATGCAGTCACATACATGGTGACAAGTGGTTCTGATTGTTTGCAGTTAATGGGGTAAACTGCAGGATAGGAGCTGCGGTTGTACTGGGAACCAGAACAGCTGCTGGGAATCACAACCTGAGAGTGAGATCTCCTCCCACTGAAGGTCTCGTGTCGTCTGGCTGCTGGTTCTGTTTTGCTACCACGCTTCTGGCTCGAAGTCAGGAGGACGTTTGGAGAAACATAAACAGCACTTGGCCAGAACAGGGCAGAGACGCTGTGGGCTGTCATCAGTCAAACAGGCAGCTTCTCTCGGAGCACGGTGCTGGTGTTTTGTACTGGTGCACGAACAACAAGAGAGGTCAGGTTTCATTCTACTGGGAGGCTGGAGCTGGTTTCCAGTTCAGGTTTATGACAATTCCCCACAGTGCTGCTGCTGCTTGAGAAAATTAATTGTTTGCCTAAAACACTAATTATGTGTGTGCAATGAAGGCTCTAACAGTAGCTACAGTATTAGGATGGACTAAAGAATCACTTTGTTAGAGTTTAAACTTGTGTTTGTGTGTCAGCACATTGCATTCACACCATAATACTCCACAACAGTGAATTTTAAAGGACATATTCATCACTCTGTATGACAAGCAGGCTTGTTATTATCTAGTTTATAGAGGCTTAAATGGGGTTAAGCCAAAGATGTGAACTTTCTTTATTCAGTTACTTTTATCTGAGACTTCCCTTGAATAGATTCCTTTCTGCTAATAAACTACTTGTAGCTCATTCTGATGAAGAAGCTTGAAATGTATGAATATTTCTTCAAAGCACCATCCATCCATCCATCCATCATCTATACACCGCTTAATCCTCACTAGGGTCATGGGGGGCTGGAGTCTATCCCAGCTGATTCGGGGTGAAGGCAGGTTCACCTGGACAGGTAACCAGTCTATCACAGGGCTACACTTAGAGACAGACAACCAAGCACACTCACATTCACACCTACGGACATTTTAGAATCACCAATTAACCTCAACATGTTTCTGGACTTGTGGGAGGAAGTCGGAGAACCCGGAGAGAACCCACGCTGCACGGGGAGAACATGCAGACTCCACACAGAAAGATCCCGGGTGTCCTCACCGGGACGCAACCCGGCGACCTTCTAGCTGCGAGGCAACAGTTCTATCCACTGAGACACCTTGCAACCCTCAAAGCAACATATTATCTTTAAACTTTGTACAGTCAGGCAGGTGTTTTCAGCTCGTCTTCTATCTGATCAAACTCCTGCACAGATTGCAATACTGAGAATTCACCCTCCTCACAACAGCAGCAGATACATCACATGTATAAGTAATAACATTAATAATGGCTGCGTTCCATTTAGCTGTGTCAGTGAGGAGCCACAGTCAGGTATCAAGCTGGATACAAGGACCTGTGACGCACTAGTGCAATACTGCTGTTGTTAAATTAGTTTTCGCTTGTGAACACGTGCAAAATAGTTTATTCCATGAACCATAAAGAATAATAAAGGCGTGCAATGTGCTGCTATTAGAGATGATACAAAAATGACACTCAGGGCTGGTGTGTCCAGTACATACTTTATAAGTTATTAGTAATAATAATGTCTTTATTTATAAAGCACTTTTTAAAAATAAAGTTACAAAGTGCTTTACAATAGAAACAGATATTGCAAGTAAATAAGATCCAGAGGTCCAGACGCACATTTCCACAGCTGAGGAAGTGAAACAGTAAAGTTGTTGACGAGTCGAGACTTTGGAACCGTCGGTAGGAATCTGCTGAAGGATCTCAGGCAGCGATAAGCGATAAAGTCAGTCAGCAGATCACAGGTATGTGCAGGAGCCCGGCCAATTAATGCTTCAACAGCAAGCTGTGAGATCTTAAGGTTGATTTTCAAACTCACCACTGAAGGGCAGCGAAACTCCTGTCCTCAGCACTTCATTAAATGCATGGCTGCAAGAAAATAAATTGCATTTATTGAGTCATATAAGTCTTTTAAGTGTCAAACATTATTTTTGATGGGTTTTGTTGGAATATCAATGCAGTTATTGTTGTTTTCTGTTTTTGCAAGATGTAAACAGGATGTGTTCAAATACACAACAGCCGCTCAAAATACATGTAAAAAAAAAAAAAGTCAGCAATTTTATAGTTCAATAAATTCATTTCTTAGAAGCTACTGCACGAACAAAAACATTAAAAAGCCAAATAATTAGTGAAGAAGTCCAATTGAAACAACTTCCATCCATCCATCATCTATACACCGCGTAATCCTCACTAGGGTCGTGGGGGGTTGGAGTCTATCCCAGCTGACTCAGGGTGAAGGCAGGTTCACCTGGACAGGTAACCAGTCTATCACAGGGCTACACTTAGAGACAGACAACCAAGCACACTCACATTCACACCTACGGACAATTTACAATCACCAATTAACCTCAACATGTTTCTGGACTGTGGGAGGAAGCCGGAGAACCCGGAGAGAACCCACGCTGCACGGGGAGAACATGGAGACTCCACGCAGAAACATCCCGGGTGTCCTCACCGGGACGCGAATCGGCAACCTTCTAGCTGCGAGGCTAACCACAGAGCCAGCTTGCAGCCCTTGAAACAACTTAATTTAGCAAATGTTTGTCAACTTAAAAAGCTTGTGCGCATCATGATATAATTTAGGAAAAAATCCTTTAAAAAACAATGGAAATACTAAGTAGATCTACTTGAATTTTATCAACTTATAAATATGTGTTTATGCTGCCAAAGACTGAGTAAGTGGTCGTTTAAAATGCCTTTGATTGTAGAAGGAAAACCTCATTGAGTTTGTTGGTTGAACATAATTTCATTAGAGGTTGTCATGACTTCAAAAGAGTGACACAAACGGTTTCTTGTTGAGCCCAAATATTGTTTTTTTTAGTAAGATTGTGGTAATGTGGTTGCTTCTCTTGGTGCACGTTAAAAACCTAGCAGTGGCATTTAAACTGCAGTCTTTGGACGTTTCACTTGCTGATACCAGGATGAAGTGCAGTCAGGTCTGGAGGAGATGAAAGCACTGATGACCTTTTCTACGACTGCAGCAGAGAGGAATGACCTGATCTTGGTTGGTTTTCTCTGTTACCTGAGCATCACAAGACAACTCAATGTCAGAAATGACACCTGGGGGGGATCTTTATGAACATGACTTGATAAGGACACAGACTAGATGAGAGTCAGATTTGCAGTCATTCAGCTGCAGGGAATTCTTGGACATCCAATTTTTAATATGTGACATCAGTGGTGCCCAGAATGAATGGGACATCCCACTGGGTGTCCTCCAAGTAGCAGTTAAAGCCAATGCCCCGTCTTTATAATTACACCAGCATGTCTCCTTTTAGTTTTGATTACTTGGGTATGAGCAGGACAAGTGGTGGCTTCATGGTTAAAGTGTTGTCAGCTCCCCAAACTTTCAAGAAATAAATGAGGTGGGATATAAGTGATAGTTGTCTTAATAACAGCTTCTGCAGTGTCCGTGAGTCAACACTCAGCTGCCTCAGTGGTAACAGTGTCCGTCACAGCTATTAGTAATCACTGATCGAATTACATGGTATTGATCACTGAAGGAGAAACCGACACATGACACGTGCATCAGACCTGAACATACTGTCCTCTTTGCT
>NW_007579400.1:66367-68136 GCF_000690725.1 Stegastes partitus | reverse complement strand
ATTTCAGTCCTTGTTAATGTTTTATATGATGACTGAAGATGAAGTCGATGATTTTGTCCAACATTTGTTATGCTGCTGCAGTGTTTATAGTGATTCAGTTTGTCCTAACAAGAAGGGAATCCAACACAATGCAATATTTGTTATCGAAGACATTCTTCTCATTACATGTTCCAAACAACCTCCAGATGTTTGTAATGACCAAAATGGCTTTTATGTAACACGGTCTCTCAACGTTTTCTACTTTCGTGCAGGCAGATGTAAAAACAAAACAACACACACACACTTTGTTACAGTAATGTACTTAAAAATGTTTATTAGTTTTAAAAAGTCTTTTAAAAACCAGTATGAACAAGCACTTCCCCTTATAAAAGCACTTGCTAAAATGCAAAAACAAAAAAAAGTTCCCCTGTACATGGAGCACAGCAACAAAAGCACAGTGGAGGGCAGCTCTACAGCTCTGAACCACTTACAAGAGGAAGGGTAAAGTCTTCATTAAACAAACATCAGTGCTAACAAACACACGGGTAAGTTAAACATCAAAACTGAGAGAGCAGATTCAAAACTGAACGAGAAAAGTTGCTAAATTAGACTCAAGATAATGAGATGTCACAATGATACAATCTGCTTTTTGCTCAAAGTACTGCAATCTTTATAAAAAACGCCCGATTCAAGGTACTGCAATATATCCAGAGACTGTTATTACACCACACGATTATGGACAGTCCCATTTCCACCTTTTAGAACATGTGCAAATATTTTTTTTGGTACAATTTTCTGCCAAAAATCCAGTTCTGAAACCTGAATCCTAAGAATTTTGTTAAATTTTCTCATCATCACCTGTTTAAAAAATAAAAAGAAGTACTGAATATGATAGGTGGTAACTTCCTATGACACTTAAACCGTATGCTACAAAAAAATCAGAACAGTGCAAGTCAGATTATTGTGAATACACAAGATTATATGTAGTTCAGGGTTACATCTTCTGTACAAACAACACGCTGTAAATAAATAGTCGTAAAACAAACAAACAAAACAAAAACAAAGAAAAAAAAAAGCACTGGACGACTGGTCGCACCCTCAATCTGTACAACAAATAAAGTTAGCGTGACCGACAACACACACTCTAATGCTAACACGGAGAAACAGTTCATCGATAAAGTTACAGTGTTTGTTTGTTTTTGCATCCATAAAAACATGACGTCGGGTTTACAAAAGCATCAACAATAGTAAACAAAGAAATCCTCAAAATTCTCCAGACTGACTGATTTTAGAACAAAAAGTCGTTTCCAGTGCTGCAAATGTTCACTTTGTCGTCTTCATATGACTGAATACATTTGTTATAGCTGTATGTCCATCACACAGGAGGTTAGACGCCCTGATCGTAGTGCACGTTACCGTAGTTACATCTTTGGCATGGACATAAGGCTCAGAAACCAAAAGCCCTCAGAAGCAGCTCTGAATCAGTGGCTGCACCACGTCTTCACTCAGCATCAGTGTAAAGCTACGAGTTCACATTTAGCTGCTATGCAGGCTGACCGACTCCTCAGGATAGGCAGTAAAATCCTTCTTTTAACAACCAAACCAAACACAGTGTATTTTTGTAAAGGATTACAGATTGTCAGTGCATCATGATGAGACTGTTTATAAAGTTCCTTTCACTTTCATCTACTTTGTCCGTTTTGTCATTTTCAGATTAAAGTGAGTAGTTTGCACATATTACAGGTAATTCATCATTTTGTTTTCATTTTTAATTTGATGACTCGTATGTC
>NW_007579400.1:53115-66077 GCF_000690725.1 Stegastes partitus | reverse complement strand
CACAGGGCTACACTTAGAGACAGACAACCAAGCACACTCACATTCACACCTACGGACAATTTACAATCACCAGTTAACCTCAACGTGTTTTTGGACTGTGTGAGAGGAAGCCGGAGAACCTGGAGAGAACCCACGCTGCACGGGGAGAACATGGAGACTCCACATAGAAAGATCCCGGGTGTCCTCACCGGGACGTGAACCGGAGACCTTCTAGCTGTGAGGCAACGGTGCTAACCACCAATCCTCCTTGCACAAGTAAATGCTTACAGTAACCAGATTCTGTACAGAACTAAAGCATTCTGTGCGCCTCAGTGTAACCGTGGGGTTAACAGTGACCAGGCTGCAACCACCAGTCACACGACAAAAATCTGGCTGAACTGCAGGCTGTGTTTAGAGAGGAGACGAGTACGGATACAAATTGGAAGCAGTAAAACATCTATTGCGTGTAGCGTCACCATTTCTTCCTTTCATATCCGCTCTACATGGAAACATTTTGTACACGATGGGTTTTAACTTTTGTTTTTGTATGACAGAAGTTTTCTCTACTTCTATGGAAATATGTGACAGGAGCAAAAGATGCCCAATCTGTATACATGTAAATATCAGTCTATCTGTACCCTCAATATTCTTATAAATAATACGACAGTTTTATGGTTCTTGTTTAAATTAACTTTAATTCTTCACAATATTTTTTGCTTCTGCTTTGCACTATTACAGTTATTTTTACTTTTATTTTTTAGCTATTTCTATATTTTAATCTTGTCCTCTTATTGTGTAAACTATATCTGGTAATAAATCTGTGTCTGATTCAAAAGCTGCCTGGGGTTCAGAGGGTTATTTCTTCGGTAAATGGCATCCGTCATAAATGTTTAACTTTATTCCTCCTACTGGTTAAGTGGTTTGACAGAACCACCATTTAAATAGTGCAGAATTAAAGCTATTTTTAGGGGCAGAATCGTTACTCTTGGCTTAATGTTGCATCATTTTTTCTGTGTAGCGTATTGCATGTACATTTTACAGGTAATTTTAAATCGATTGTGGGGCTTCTTTATGATTATTTTTTTTTCAATTTATTGGATTTGTAAAGATAAATTAGTGCGTTAAACGACCTAATTATATTATTGCGGTCATCTGTGTGAGCTGTCTGGTTGACTTGGCTCTCCATGTTTATCGGCAGTGAGACTAAAACTTATAAACTTTAACTTTATCTCCGTTGATACATACAGTATATCACTTTCTTGTATGGAAGTTTTTTTTTTTATCAGATACCTTTCATGTATTCCATCAAAGTGAACAATAGTTAAAGGATACTATATTTATGATTAGATAAATAGCTAATACAAGTATTATTGTAAATGTAACCACATCCTGCTATATACTCCATGCCAACTCTTATATATTATGATCATCAGATTATATTAGATGGATTTACAGAGATGATTTTGGTTCTGTGTTTTTGTCACTACTCTAAACTGTAGGTGTGTGTGTGTGTACTTTTACACACCTTAATGTCAAGTGAAGTTAATATCCAAAAAAAAAAAAGTTCCTCCAGTTTTTTTCAGTGAATCTAAACGACACACAAATGTTTGGTTTATGACATATTGTTAGTTCAGCGGTAAATATAATCAGCTGGTTTGTACCTTTAACTACACGTCGCCTGCAGCTGTCACAAGTGTTACTGTAAAAGGCTTATTCATTATAATCTTTGACTTTTATTTACACTGAGAAATCCATGGCTCTGTTTGGATGTTTTCCAACTGCTGACTGTTCAGTGAAATATTAAATGCAACTTAAGAAGAACAGGTTTAACTTAGATTCTTTTCTGTTTTGTTTCCTCGTTGGAAACTCTCTCGAACAAATACCGTGACGAGACGTTCTCTCATTAAAGGGAAATGACCAGCATTTTAATCAGTGTTGCAGCATTTTCTCAGTTTAGCCTGGCACTTAAACTGGACAAACCTCATAGTGTCCAGTGTTGCATTATAAAGTGTAAATGCCTGAAAATAAATAAAACAAACAGCAACCACAGATTAACATGTTCAACATGACTTTAAAAAAAACAGCTCCGTTCTCATCCCATCAACCCAACGGTTGGATGATCTTTGCTTTCCAACCAGTCAAGTCCACTCGAGTGCCCCGTCTCGCTGGTAATCTGTTGAAACAGCGGATCACTCACCAGCTCCTCTGGAGCAGCGTGTTGATATTGCCCTTGCTGCTGGTTGGGGTCAAACAGCAGGTTTGTGTCCAGTGCATTAAGGTCATTGATGCTGCTGGACAGCTCCGATGTCATTCTGATCTCACAGGGGAAATCTGCGCCCCCTGCCGAGAGCTCCGACACCTGCTCCAGGAGCTGACTGCCAGCAGAAAGGCTGCCGTCCGTCAGGAGGTCTTGAGTGCTGCTGAAATCTAACTGCTGATGCTGCTGAAGCTCTTCTTGCTGCTGCTGCTGCGAGCTCAAAGCCAACATTAAAGACTGGGCCTGGTGTTGCTGCTGCGCTCCAGAGGCTGATTGTACTTGGCTATCTCCCGCTGAGAGAATCATTTGTTCATTAATAGCATTTTCTATGAGGTAATTGGGCCTCTGCATCTTGCATGTGCTGGTGGAGTCAGAGGCCATCAGGCTGAGGTGGCTGTCAGTGCAGGAGAGGCTGGCGTTGGACTCCAGGATCTGGGTGAGGTTCATACGTGCAGTGTAGGTGGAGGGAAGATTATTGATGCCCACGCCTCGCATGGTGTCGTCGTGGTCCCCGTCCAGCTTGCTCAGGAGGACACTGGTGATGTTTTTGCTGCTGCATTGTTGGCCCGCGTTGGGCAGGACCTCAGTTTGCATCATGATGTTGAGCGGCACAGAGCGGCTCCTCTGAGCCATGCTGCTCACCCCAAGATTCGTCTGGCTGTTCGCAAAGATGTTCAACACCTCAGGCGTCACAGGAGAATTAAAGGGAGACACCACTGAACGAGGGACATTGGGAAGGGCTGTGTTTACTGCATTCACACTCAGGTTCCTCTGATGCACTGCGGGGCTTACGCTGCGACATCGAAAGGTTGCAGCAGATGTGTTGCTGGTTTTGTTATCCAGAGGGGCAGGCACAGCGAAACCCTCCTGCTTGGCCATGTTGGCTACCTGCTGCTGCACAGGCGAGATGGGAGTCAAGCGGCCAAAGTGGCTGTCGTGGTGCCGTGCATGGGGAATGGCGAAGGCGTGAGGTTTTTGAAAATGGTCGTCTATCAGGCCTTGATAGCTGGGAAGGATTCCCATTCCACTGTTGGACTTGTTTGCGCCCCCACTGCTGCTGTTGTAGCTGTTGTTCATCCACTCCAGCCGGGCCTTGTCTGGGTGGGTGGCCATCGGCCTCTGCATGGGCTTCACAGGGCTGCTGGAGACGGTGCTGCCGTCATGGAAACAGGTAATGCTGGAGTTAATGGGAGTAAATGCAAACGGGTTCCTGCACTCGACTGGACTGGGAGGAACCGTGCTGCTGCAGTTGGAGTGCGGAGTACCGACTGGGGTGTGACGGCTGCTTCCCAGAGCGCTGTCCACTGGGGTGGTGGAGGCCATGTGGGAGCAGGGGCTCTCTCCGGTCAGGCTTTGGGCCCCTCCCATCATTTCTGACGTGGGCGTGGGTGTCGGTGTCGGAGTTTGGATCGGGTTGCTGCTGTTGTTTGCAGCGTGATAGAAAGCAGTCATGTTCTGATGGGTGGTCGTCATGCTGTCCGGCATCACAGGCTGCTGGCCTTGCAGTGCGACGCAGTTCCCAAACTCCTGCAGGTTGTTAAGTTTCATCTGCTCCTCCATCTGCACCAATTCCTCCACGATGCTGTCCTGAGTCACATCGTCATCAAAGGAAAAGTAGTCCATATCTGTCTGCATAGGCAGCTGACTGGATGATGAAGCTTGATTCAAAAACTCTAAGGTTTCAGGATTAGACTGAGCGTAGGTCTGCGGTGGAACTCCTTCCAGGCTCCCTGTGATTGAGTTTGAACTCACACCTGAATGCTTCTGAAAACCGGGGTTATTAGGTATGGCATGCACGTTAGCCACTGTGTGGCCCTGCTGTTGTTGTATTAATGCGTGACTGACCGAGGTGTTGCTTTCCATAACACTCGAAGTGTTTTTCCTCTGCACTGAGCTATGTGTTTTGGCAACAGAGTAAAAGCCACTGGCTCTGAAAGAGGAAGTGCAGAGTGCAGGGACTTGAGGTGACAAGACAGAGTTCATTTTCATCTCTACCTCCCTGGTGACTGGCGCACTTTCAGGTCTAGTCGGAGCACCTGGCCTGAGGATGTTGCCAACAGTGTTTCTGACACTATATCCAAACGCAGCAGCGCCCTCTACTGGCTGCTGGGGCATGAAGACCCTTTTGACTGGAGAAAGGTCTGGACTGTGTCCTGAGCGTTTCCTGAGGCTCTTTGTGGACAAGAAACCTTGCTTTGCTTGGCTGCTTTCCCCAAACGAAGGCGCTCCGCTGGTGTTCAGTAAAGAACCAGTGCTGGTATTCTGAGTGGAGGGAGTGACGTGCAAAGTGCTTGTGTTATTAGCGCTATTATTGCTTCTTTCAGCTGTTGCCACAGTGCTGGTGCTTGAGGAGGAATTTCCGTTGCACATCAAGCTGGATGTTTCCTCCAGACCCAGGAAGCCTTTAGTTTGAGGTATGGGCACACTGGCAGCCCTCTGCACAGCCCCTCCCAGTCTGTTTGTCATTGCTCCTTGAGTCGACACCTGACTGCCTGGATCATGCATTTGGCTGTTTTTATGTATAGCTTCAACTTCCATTTCAACATCGATGCTCTGAGTGTTGGCGGTCTGCCCTGGTCTGGCCACCGGGGCCAGAATGGGGACTGTAGAGGAACTCCTCATGCTTTGATTGGAGCCGATGTCTTCCGCAACTGCAGAGCTGAAGCCTGCAGATGCCGGCCGCAGCGTGGAGTTCGTAAGGGATGTGGTGGTTTCACTGCTGCTGGGTGCAAGTGATATGGCTGTCATCTTGACCAGACTGACCGGGCTGACGTGACACGTGGTCATCACGGTCTTGATGGGGCTGTTGGCGATGATCATGGTGGAGGGCGAGCGCAGAGCGATGGCGGTGGTGGCCGAAGGTTTGGGCAGGATTTGAGCGTAGCGCTGCCGTGCTGTGCGTTCCCCTGCTGGGCTGGTTAGGATATTTTGGGGGGTTTTGGGGCTCTGTTTCACCGCCTGAACTGGCTGGGCCACCATCTGGAAGTTAATAGGCAGCACTTTGCTCTCCACCGGTCCCACTGGACTCGGAGACATCAGCTGTCTGCTTCTGTGGACCTGCAGAGAGAAAAGACCAAGCTCAAAGTGAAACCACTGAATTACTGATTAAACTGTAAAGTTTTGGACAATGTATGAAGTAATTTCAACGTTTTAGTTTCATAAAATTGGACATATATCTCATTTGCCATGTAGTCCTCTTTTACTGCTGTTGGATTGTAAGAATTTAAGTAAGAATTTATTGTGTGTGCTGCAGGACAATGGAAACTGAGGGTCCTCAGCATCCTCCCCCAGCATGAATGACTGAATGGATGAATATGAAGTTTTTAAAAAATCCCATGATGGGATATTCTTAGTTTAAGTAATAATTTAACTGCCATTACCTTGAAGGAGGGTACACGTGTTACACAGTTTTGTTGCCATAAATAAATTTGTGAAACTAAAACAGATTTGCCGATCTAACCTATATTCTTTATTCTTTATTCTTTATTCGGATCCCCATTAGCTTCCACAAGGTGGCTGCTAGTCTTCCTGGGGTCCATCCACAAAACAACATTAAATATACATCAATTTAAAATCACAGAATATCAGTGAGACAACATCATCTAACATCAACCCAAAGTTAAGACCAGAAAAGTTTTGGAAAAAAACAAAAAAATTGTCACAGACTCACAGCACCGAGTAAAGAAAATAAAATTCACCAAAAAAGTTTAGCAGCTGGGCAGGTCATTCATTAATCATTATTATATTTAATATTATAAATTATTCTCCAGTGGTGGAATGTAACTTAACATATTTAATCAGCTTCTGCGCCTAAGTACAATGTGGAGCTCCTTGTATTTTATTTTGAAAGCTTTTTACTTCTACTTTTCAGGAAGAAACATTACACTATAATTCAACTCATCTTTCTGACAACTACAGTTACGACTTACTTCTCAGATTAAGACTTGACATGCAAAGCGTGACCAATTTATTTAATATCATCTTGAAATAGTTTTAACCACTCAGCCTCATATGAAGCAGTTTAGACTATTCCCACCGCATCCTGCTGCAGCGCTGAAGTACAGATTATATTTTAACGCCTCAACGCTGCATTAATAGAATGATAACATTGACAGATGTCATTCCGTACAGCGAGTACTTTTCACAGACGTCGGATTCGTTTCAGAAGTCAGGGAGCCAAAAAGTGCGTCCATGAGTGTGTGTGTGTGTGTAGGTGTGTGTGTGTGTGTGTGTGCGTTTCCATGTGCGAGGCTGTGAATGGCTTTCTGCTCAGCGTGTGTCGGTGCAGCTGAGGTCGAAGCAAACGAGGTATTCAGCACATACGATTACTTGCTCTGTGTTGTAACGGCTTTTATTGAGCTGAGGGTTCCATATCTTGGTCTCTTCTACCGTTTGATTCTAGGAAGGTGAAACACCATCTTCAGGACAGCAATGATTTTTAAATCTGTACATTCATTAGTTGGAGTTCCACTGCTGAGAAGTGCACTCTCAACACATGGACATTTTCCAATCATTTTTAATTTGGCGAGGTGGATCGAAGGTCGCCGGTTCATGTCCCGGTGAGGACACCCGGGATCTTTCTGCGTGGAGTTTGCATGTTCTCCCCGTGCAGCGTGGGTTCTCTCCAGGTTCTCCAGCTTCCTCCCACAGTCCAAAAACATGTTGAGGTTAATTGGTGATTGTAAATTGTCCGTAGGTGTGAATGTGAGTGTGCTTGGTTGTCTGTCTCTAAGTGTAGCCCTGTGATAGACTGGTGAGACCTGTCCAGGTGAACCTGCCTTCACCCTGAGTCAGCTGGGATAGACTCCAGCCCCCCATGACCCTAGAGAGGATTGAGTGGTGTATAGATGATGGATGGATGGATGTTTTTGGACTGTGGGAGGAAACCAGAGAACCTGGAGAGAACCCAAGCTGCACGAGGAGAACATGCAAACTCCACGCAGAAAGATCCCGGGTGTCCTAACTGGCGACCTTCTAGCTACGAGGCACCACCGAGCCTGCGTGCAGCCCGCTTTTGATGATGACACCCAAAATGAAATGTTTTAATAATAATTTTTTGTTTATGTTACAGATGCCACAAAATGTGGAGTCGCTTAAGTAAAACATCACCGACTGATTCTGTTGCCGTGTTTTTTTAATGTACTTTGCTCAGATTTATTGCTTACAAAACATATTTAGAAATAATCTTATTTGTTATTTGATGCAGGCACATTCAATGTTTCATTACTTATTAGAAGGACCTGGGACTTTAAAGTGATGCAGCAGTCAGATGGAAGTCATTAATAGTAATTATTACATTTACTGAGTTGGCAAATTTAAAATATGTGGATGTAAATTGGTTTATCACGTTCTAAGCATTAATACAACTAAATCGTGTCCCATTTTATGCCTCATTTCAAGTGACTGTAGATAATTTTAGTTTTAGGATAAATGAGACACTGTGTACTGGGATCTATGCCGGTCTCTTACCGTGATGGGACTCGGGACAGCGGCGACCACGATGCCGATGGTTGGCTGAGGCGACGGAGGGGTGGGGCTACCACAAGGCACGCTGTCGTCTGTCCTCTTGTTCTGCGCCTCTCCGGGTAAAGGCGAGTGCAGCTTCTGCTCCTGTTGCTTCCTCTGGATCTTCCTCTGGAGCTGCTGCTTGGCATCGACGGACGGAGACGACAGCGTGGCCACGTGAGGCTGGAAGGAGTGAACCTCCGCAGCCGGAGCGAAGACTGAGACAGTCTGCGGAGTTTTGACCTCTGAAGAAGAAAACAAAGACATTGATGTATATCTAAAAGCAGGGGTCTCTAACTCCAAGTTATTATCGGTTCAGGACTTTTATTGCGTTATTGGCCAGTTATTACTTCATTGGTCTATTACATTTTAAAAACGGCAGATTTATTACGTTGTCGGTCGTTATTACGTTTCTACAGGATTAAACTATTTTATTGTTGTAGTTCAAAAAATCTCAGAGTAGAAGACGTTTTGCTCTTTTGCATTTTTCTGGTAACTTTTGGGATTAAAATTTTACAAAAAATGATGGTTAGCTGATAAAAGACAAACACTGGGAAAGATTGAATTCTTCTCACACTCTTGCCACATTTTAAATGTCAAAACTCTTCCCCACAACACCAAAAAAAGGGTAAAACATATTCAATATTTAATTAAACTAAAGAAACACACAAAAATGAAAGATTAGAGAAAATTCTATAGATAGATATTATCTTTCTATAGACGTTGTCACTTGATTTTTACATTTACTTTAACAATAACATGATTAATCCACTTTAAACACAACTCCCACAGACAACAGTAAAACGGGTGCAGTAACATGCAGCTGCCACTAGATGTCTCCACTGACTTGTCCTTTTGGTCCACAGGCGGCATGAAGCCAGCGTCGCCGTTACCTGTTGCTGTTCCCGTCATGATGGTGAGCGCTGCCAAAGACTTGTTGCTGATGTAATGGCTGTCGATTAGGAAGCGAGCCAAGTCTTCCACAGCATCAAACTGGCGCTTCAGCACCTTCTGGGCCCACTCGCACACCAGATCACAGGCTGCAAATCGCACCTCTTCCTTGATGCTGCTGAGTTGGCCCGGTGACTCGAGTGCATCACACTGGTGCTACACACAGGAGAGGTGAGGATAAACACACACAGCTCAGCACATGGCAGCAAAAATGTAGAGAGAGTACGAAGAGGGACGAAGAGGAAGATGTAGATGTAGATGTGCTTACTCCGTCTGCTGTTTTATGGAGGTCCAGAGTGGGCAGAGATGGCATGTGAACAAAGGGTCTCTTCCTTAGTCCACTATAGCAATATGTGAGAGAGTGTTAAAGACAAAAAATCAACAAGATTCCACCAAAAAATACACACAAATATGGATAATACAAGATCTTTAAATATTATCAGTAGAATGTAAACTGGAGAAAACTATACATGTGTGTATGTATTATGTATAAATAAACATGTCTGAGCAGCTTGAAGCATCTTCTGCCCACGTTTTTTATTCTAAATACATCACGTAACAACGACCAGGACAGTTTTTCAACCCATCTAACGCTACAAGCTGTGAACTATTCCATGAACTATATCATGGTTTTCAGGGGAGCTCACGCTTTTCACTCTGGTCTGAAACAACAGATCCAAGATCTAGAAAGCAGATGATTTGGCTTTCACTCAACAGAAGACGCTTCCGGCTCTGGTTAATCTTCAGAGTCGGTTTAGTTCGGTTTTTTTTCTAGCTTGTGAGTCCGTGTGCCAACTCAAAAAACACAGAAATGAATTATAGCAAATCATTGTGCAAGCTGAGGGTAGAAAGGTTTGGTTTTTTTCTTCTGTTTTAGGTGTTTTAGTGAAAGTAAAGTTTATGATACTGCCACATCTCCATGGCAGCGGCAGGAACAGCGTGCACGCCGATATCTTCATTAAAATGAAGTAATATTTCACCCTCGTGCATAAATATGCATCGATAACAGCCCAAGTCTAAGCCTGATCTATACGATTAAGATACTGGAAAACAGAAACACATGGAAACAATATCGTATTGTTTTAGAGCTAACTGACTTTAAAACAGCTTTGCTTGTGTACAAGTCTCTTCATGGTCCAGCACCAAAGTACATCTCTGACATGTTAGTGCCACATGATCCATGTGGGGCTCTGAGAACCTCATGGAGGGTCTCCTTCTGGTGCCCAGAGTCAGAACCAAACACGGTGAGACTAGAACTACTACTACCACTACCACTACTACTAGAACTACTACTACTGCCACTTCTACTCTGAGAACCTCAGTGAGGGTCTCCTGCTGGTGCCCAGAGTCAGGACCAAACACTGTGAGGCTACGTTCCAGTTTCATGCAGCTAAAATCTGGAACTGGATTTCAGAAGATGTGAGACAGGCCTCACCTCTGACAATGTTCAAATCCAGGCTGAAAACAGTTCTATTTAGTTTATTATTATATTATATATTATAGTCTATTAGTGCATATGACAGCTGGGAGTATTTTATCTGTACTCTTCTAATTAATGATTATATTTATGTTTTTATGGATTGATTTTATCTGCCTCTTTGCTTTTAATGTAATTAATTAATAATTGTGTTTATGTTCTGATTTTATCTGTCTTCTTGTACTTCTGTCTGAAGCACTTTGAATTATCTCGGGTACGACTTGTGCTATACAAATAAACCTGCCTTGCCTTAAGAGCGGAGCTCCACCAGGCTTTCCTGTAATACTTTAAAACTTGCATTCGTAACTACAATTAACTATTAAAAAGTAACAGCGACACAAACATGTGTAATTTCATGGAACTCAGTGAAACCAGAAGAAACTGATCGACATCAGTCTTTAGACTACTTTAAACACGATCTCAGCTTTTGTATGTGTTTTAATGTGTTGACGCAAAACCAATTCTTTTATAGATTATTTCATATTTGGGATAATCCTGGAAAAATGATATAAATGACAATGAATCACTGAGCTCTCAGCCAACATGAGTTCAAGGCTGACTCCCCTCAACAGGCCAACGTGTTGTTATTCTACCCTCTGACATGAAATCCAAGAGCCTCGACCCCACCTCACACAGCGACAATATTACTGACCCCAACGAAGGTCATGAATATAAACAAAGTTGTGCACTTTGACGTCATGAGCTAAATAGAAAAACAAAAATCGTGAATGTGTCATGAAGGTCAAGATCACAGCGGCTCCCCTGAGGGTCTGTGTATTATGCCTCTGCTTCGGAGGCAGAGGGGGACTTTATTTCATTTCACGTCTATATTTAGAGAGCTTATGAACTGCAGCAGCAGATGGTCTGCGACCAGAGACACAGGCCAGACTGGTACAATCCATTCCAGTAAAGGATATTTTGATTTTCCCCTCATGCCAAGTCGACGCGCCTTCATGTTGGGGAAGACATTTTTCATCATCTTTCCAAAGTCTGCTGCACTCAGCGGGTGGTAGTTCAGATTGTCACAGAAGCTCCTGAAACACATCAAAAGAATGAATGAAATCAATAACGTACAGACCACCAGTTATCCCCTGACTCTGCTCCCTCCCTTGCAGCTCACTGTTTCGGATTTTACAGCCCTTTTACTTTGCCGTTTTGTTTTTTTTCTGTTGATTCCAGCAGAAAAAAAAAAAAGCTCTGACAAACCCACATTACTCGACCTGCTCGGCTCCAAGGAGCCAGAATGTGATTGGCTGGTTGAGCATTTAGCAGCTCCAAGAGCCAGATATCATTCTCAGGAGTTCAAAAGCAGAGTTAAAAGAGTGTGAATATTGGACGTAAACTCATCAGCTCCTTTTTCTCTTGGCACGTTACCGCCAGCTGCAGATGTGTGGAACAGTGCGAAACCATTAGCAGGACTGTGCGTCAGCCGCGCGGGGTTACTACAGGTCAGAAACTCAGCCGGGAACCTTGAAGTCCTCAAATCACTCGTCTTGCTCAAATCACTCTTTTTTGTTCCTAAACTGACTGGTGAGTTTTCTAGAGGCTCCACTGGGCCTTTGGTCGCACCAAAGCTGGAAAACGACCGCCAGCAGAGAGATATGCGATGGTTTTACGGCACCAGAGCGTTACGTGTCTTTAAAGCCTTTTCACCTGTTTGTCCTGAAGGCGCCAATATTTCTGGAGGCCGCTGTATTTCTGTTCTCGTAGAGTTAAAAAGACAGTTACATAACACTGTCAGAGCATTTCAATGACTGTCTCAGACTTTCCATTCTAATATTACCGACACATGCTGCTCTGTGATTCTCATGCCTCCACCATCTATTTATACTGACGCTTTAGCCTGCACTCATTTAGAGGAGAAAGAAGCTCAAACACCAGTAGCTGTTGTCTAGAAAGTAGATCAACACCGAGGGGAAAAAAATCGGATTCAGTCTCTGCGTGTGACTATGTGTTTGTGTTTAATGACGAAACAATCTGAGCTTTGATGATTCTCACTGGAGAGAAGAGAATATCTGTGAAGCAGAAACTTTCCTCCTGCTGTTCATACGTACTTGTATTCATCGTAGACCTCCTGCTTGGGAAGAGAGGTCTCCGGGTATTCCTCTAGATGATTGCGGATCCAGTTGAACGCGTGCATCTGCTGTGTGCGGCTCGACGACAAGGCGCTCTGGTCGCTGAGGAAACAAGCGGATCATTGATTGACCGACAGTACTGATTTTTGTCAAAGCTAATCGAGGCTCTGCGGTCATCGTTGTTTCCTTTTCACAATAAACTGTTTCAATCATTTCAGCAGGTTCCTGTTTTATAATAAAACATTGATTTTTCTATAAACTAACTCAGAAAGCATCCTTACCTTTTATCAGCAGTGCTGCTGGGACCAGAAGGCAACTTCAGGTAGAGGTAGAGTTTTTCGATGTCTGAGAACTTCTCGACATCTTGCTGCAGAAACAAGAACAGGTGGTTTTAATATTTTTCCTTCCTGTCCGTCAACACAAAGCAAAGTCCAGCCTGGATTTAAAAGCCGAGGTAGTCCGGGCCCATCTGCAGAGCGACTCAAACTGAATACTGAATCTTAAAACTGAACGCTTCTTTGTGCTTTTTAGACAACTTTCTGTTTTCCATACAGAGTTCAACAGTTCACCTGACTTCTAACACATTTTCTGAATAATCTGCTGATTATAATCTCTATTATGTATTTGATTCTTTGGTCTAAAAATGTCAGAAAATAGTGAAAACTTGCCCTGATGAGTTCCTAAAACTCAACTGATGTCTAACAGCTAAAGATAAAAA
>NW_007579400.1:32029-52297 GCF_000690725.1 Stegastes partitus | reverse complement strand
TTTGGTTTTTACAAATAAGTTACATGGAAACATTTGTGCAGTCTGACATGATTCGTTTTTCATCTGACAGCCAAACTATTGATGATCCTTCATGTTGACATAACTGGATTTTACTGCACACAGCTAAAGAGTAATTTCACAGAATTTGTTTAGAGGTGTTCTTGAGAGTTTCCGCATAGATGCAAAAAAAGATTGCATGAATTCATCTCTAGCTCCATCTTTGCTGCCCACTCTTTACCTCCGCTTGAGGCTGCATCAGCTGCTACTAGCAGAACTGGAACACACCTGAATCTCCGACAAAAACTGTTGCATTTTGGGTAATGTGGCCACCAGTTATTCTCCAGGAATGTGTAAAGCATAAAAGCATTATCTGTGGTTCTGGTTTTCAGCGGAGAACTCAATGAGACAAGCGAGTTGGGCCACCAATCTGAACAGGTTGAAGAGAATTCACAGATCAGTCTCAGTTTTAGGGAGGCAAAGAGAAAGCCGCTCTTAAAATAAAAATATATTACATTTTAGAGATAGTTGGCCAGATGACACATGAGAGAATCTAACGTCAGCTGCAAAATGCTTTGATGGTCTAACGAGACTGTAGTTTATTCCTGACTTCAGCCAAACGGCGTAGATGCAGGACGTATAAACACTTGTGTATTCGTACAGCCTGAGACACGCGAACATGTGCACACATTGGGTATAAATGGCTGCCGACAGACACACGGAGACAGACAAGACTTCTGAAGAGCAGCCAAGCCTGCAGCGTGAACTGCTGTTAACCTTTCTGTGCTGCACGGTTACAACAAAGACGCACATCCACTCGCTCACAACACATTCCTCCACTCAGACATACTCCCCCTTTACACTGACTCTTAATAATGATTAACTCCTCTGTTGTCGGAGAACCACGACTTATCCGTGAAGTTAACGGACGCTGAGCAGCATCGGTGACAGTTAAAGATGCGTAATTCTCAGGAATGCTGTCATTTTTAAAAACAGCTAAGAACAGCAGACAATCACTTTTTCTGTTTGTCGCATTGTGAGTGATTCTGCTGAAACCCGGTTGTGTATCCCTCGCTGGCCTTTACAGCGTGACTCACTTCCTGCTCTGTCGACTCGGACTGTCAGTGTCTGTATGCTACTGTGTCACCTCCACACAGTCAACTCTTTTCCCCGCATTTACTCATTTTACTTTGAAACAACCTGTTACCAGATGTCAGCAGCGGTTGTTGGTTGATTCGAAGTTGGGTTTGCTCATTTTGTGCAGCTTTATAAAGTCGACATTTCATGATGGAGTTGGTTTGTAATCTGAGGCAGTGCTTTGAATTTGTTTGTTTGTTGTTGTGACCGTGGAGATTGCATCATGTAAATCATAACTTACAATTTCACTACAGATCCTGACAATTTAATCAGCAACAACCAAATTCAAAGGAACACTTCAAATTTTTTTTTACAGAATGTGACGACAGAGCGTTGCGACCGGTGCAGCATCCATCAGATTCACGTCCACAGTGTCTCACATGTGGCTCTTTTCCACGCTCAGCTATATTTATGCAGCAGGTCTATTTCTGCCGGAGCATCTCACATCTCTGAAGCATGAAGTCCCATCTTTGTGTGTTTACTTATCATAGGTTTCAAAGGTCACATTAGATTCAGTCCTAACAAGTTATTGTAAGTCTCACAAATCCCCAGAATGTGCTGTTTCAGCGTTAAACACTGCACGGATTGTTCGTTCTGCTGCGCCTGTAATACTCTGTTTCATCACGGCTCCAAACAGGCTGTTTGAGTCTCTGTAGGTTTATTAAATCCAGCTGAGCTGCTGCTGCTCCTTCAGGAAGGAGACCACCTCTGTCTGCATTTACTCTGTTCAGTAACTGGCAGGTAGGAACCCAGAGGGGGAGGGGTCAATGGTGGGCGGAGCTTATCCTACAGTGACATCATAACAGGCTGCAACTATGGAGACAGGACTGAAAGGAGAGGATGTCCTTTTCTGGCAGATGAATTCAAGTTATAATGGTTCTCATTTCCAGATGTTTCTATTTTTCTTGTCAGAAAACAGAAATCTGACTTTTGACTGTGGCTCATAAACACTATGTTGCGTAACAAGCATTGCCAAACTGCTGATAAAATCATTATTCAGGGATCACAAAACGGTCAAACAAGACATATGAAAGTACAGAGGAGACTGGCGCGAGGCTAACATTTGAAATGAGTGAATGTTTGGAGAATGACAATTTACAAAACATTAAAAATACATAATAAATAGCAAACATTTCATTTATAACGCAACCCGGTACAATAGATAACAATAAATGCAAGTTGACACAACACTATACAGAGGAAGAATACTCACGTATTCTGTGCCAATTGTCCCTTTACTTTCCTCTTAAAAGAGCCTTTATATTAGTGTCTCTGATCTGTAAAGAAAGTGAATTCCATGCTTTTGCTCCTCTGTAAACAATAGTTCTTTTCATGGAGTTGATTTTGGGTCTGGAGACTGCCAAAGTACTTGAGGTCACTCGGCGAGTCACATAATTGTGCCAAAACCCACTGAATAAGAGTTTTTCGGTTAAAAATCTGGGCTCTCTCTTTGCTAAAACATAATAAATCTGTCACACTCAAGTCACACAGAGCCAAAAGGTATCTGTTACCATCCAAATTAACTGATCTACCAATGTCGTTAAAGCATACAAATCATGGTTGAGCTAGCTGGCCGCAGGCTACGCATCATCAGCTAAAACTTCTGCTACCTATGTATGTGCTACTGTTTTCGAAATCCGCTTTGCTTCATGAAACAACAACTTCCAGTTTGCATGCAGAAAAGTTCTGCATGCAACGATCCACCAGAACAATTCCCTCTGTCAGTATTTTGAGGGGACACCTGTGCTGCATCCTGGGCTTTTTTTTATCACCCAACAGAACTGTGATTGATTCAAAGAAATACAAACAAGCCTGAGTGTTTTGTTGTTTTTTTTTACTACAGCAGACTGATAATGAGGTTTATTTCCAGACTATTCTACAATACAGAATGGTCTGGCGATGCAAGGCTACATTTTGCTATAATCCAGCAACAACAAAAAAATAAGTCTCCTTGGCCTGGAGGGAGTTTTATAAACATTAAACCAGGATGATTTAAAAATCTATAATTTACAAACTAAAAATTGACCTTGTTGAGCCCTGAAGCTCAGTAGAGTTGTTTGGTCTCAGATGCGCCCCCTATAGGTTGATCTAAAAAGTACCTGCAGACAGATCCGCTGTCATTTTCAAAAAAATGATATCTGGATGGAAACAAACCATCAGCAAATAACGCTTTTTCAGCTCAACATGCTGGAACCACTGATATATTGACAATATTCCATCAGACAGCATTTAACTAAAAATAGAAAAAATAAAGTTGTAATTTTTTTTTAGATTGAAAACGTGCGAAGAATACTCACCAGAATGTTTTCCACTTTCGATTGAACAGATTTGCTGCAAAATAGAGACATAGTATAAATTAGTATGAAGCCGGTGTAACATGAGCGCTTGTGTCTAAAGTGTATTTATTTATAAAGCAGAGGAATGTTTGGTATGAGACGACCCTCCCTTCAGCATCTCTCAGGTCATGTATCCCACCACCAGGAACACATGTTGTCATATGTAAAAGGAGAGAGAGACGGACACTGTACAAACATTGTTTGGGATAGGAGACGTTTAACGGTTCAGAAACCACAAATCACTGAGGAAACCTGCTTCATCTGGTGTGGATTTAATCTCAAAGGAGGAATCAGATCAAAATAATCGACTTTCACCCTTTAATCATGTTTTTAGCCATTGTGTTAAATAACATTTTCAAACTCTATCCCTGAGGATTTTTGCCACATGTTTTATTTTGCTGCACATACCCATGCTGACTGTATATTCTACAATAAAAGGTGACCAGCACATAGTTGTGGTGAAAGGTGCAGATTAAATTAACATCAGACCAAACTGATGTTCCCATTTAGAATAGAATCATTTTTATTGATCCTCCATTGGGGGAAATTTACACTCCACAGCAGCATCCAACAATATAGAAAGAAAGTACAAGAAAATAACAATAATTAAGTAATAAAATAAGTTTATACACAAGATGACAAAATATATTATTTAGTGAAAAAAATATATACAATATTTACACTGAAAAAGAAACAGAGATTGTGCAAATAGCTTGTAATAGTAATAAATAACAGTTTCCAACGTGGTCAAACCAGATAAATAAATATTGTCTCCAGGGTTCATCTGTAATCCACAGACAGCTCAGGCTGTTGTTGACTGTTGTGAGACAGAAGGTAGGTCACATTTAAAGACTCTTACTTGACGACACCGGGCAGGTCGGAGTCAGGAGACGCTCTAAGCCATGACAAGAACAGTTCACTTTAATTCACTGTTACTAGGGGGTCAAGGATTTCCCGGTGCTGAAAGACCGTCATTAAGCCGCCGGTAAGGCCGATTTGGCAGGTAAACTGAACGACACCTGACGCAATTTTTTGCAAGAACTTGAACTGTAAAATGAAGAACTGATGCAAGACATCGTTCACATCGCACCACAAACGTGTGCAGGTGTAATTCAGCAGGGAAGCGCTGCCGCCACAGCGGGACGTTACTGTAAACTCATCTGAACACAGACTGATGCTGTGTTGCACATGAACCTGCTGACCCAGACTACAACCGTCTCATTCTAGCAGCGGCAGGTCACTGAGGTGCACGTCAATATTTACGCTCTAATCGTATTTAGAGTTAAAAATTTATGGAGCTGGACAAATAGTCAATATCCCAATGTGTTATCGATAAACCTGCAGCGGCACGGTGACGCGTTCCTGCTGAGGTATTTCCTGCAGACGTCTGAACTCTGAACTGTTGTGCTTTCCGGTCCTTCAGCCTTTTGACATTTTATGGCTGTTTGATATTTAAGTGATGGCACTGAAGTTCATTCATAAATTAAAGGTCGGAGCGCGGCCTTAAGCAACAGCAACCACACACAACGCTCACCAACAGCAGTCAAGGAAATTAGCTTAACCCTAACACTTGCCTCTCTCTCGACCCACAGCAGGCAGAGACCCAACAGTTCAAAATAACCGGCAGCAGAAACAAGTGCTGCATTGTAAGGAGCTCTTAATCGGACTGCAGTCGACACTTTGCACTGCTCTTTGCAATCAATTAATCACTTGGGCTTCAACGTATTCCACTTTTACATCAGTGCTTTCTCTGTTTTTAGATAAAGTTATAGGTGCCATGCTTCTTGTGCTTAATGCAAATCAAATGCTAAAACTGCTACTTGATTAAGAGTTCATATCACTATGAACTGCATACTTTTGCGCTTAATTCTGCTGCTCAAAAGACGCCTGAGTTCAAGGAGCTCTTTCAAGGAAAACCTTTCTGAAAACGATTCAGTTATATCATTACAATTCGTGGTATTTATGTTCAGTGACATTAATATTGCGGCAGTCAACATTTGCTGCGTTTGCTGCGTCAGTTCGGCCTGAATATAGACGGCCGCTACTGTAAGAATGCCTTCAGCCAATCAGCAAACACGCAAGAGACGAGGAGGCAGGTGTGAGGCGGAGGCCCGCGTTCTGCCTTCACTTCAAGTAGAAGTAAAAACCCAGCAGTGAAAATGTCCTTGAAGTAAAACTTTGTAGGAATTATGTTACAGTTGTACAATTATTTAAGTCATTATGAGATCATTATTGCTGGTGCATCAAAATGTGAGCATGCTGAAGCTGTCTAAATGACTAAATGTACCATTTGGCAGTTTTAAGTGTTGACATTTTATAAAAAAGTTCCACCACTGTCAACATTTCACCTGAAAAAATACGGCGACACTGAAACCCGAGCTACAGTTTTTTATACTTTAAGAGGAAAAGAAGATTTACACCCCTCATATACAAGAAGAGTAACTTTAAAAAAATCTGATTTATAGTTTAAATGTCAGCTCACACCTTGTTCCTCTAAGATCTGAGCTAAAATATTAATCATTATCCATTATACAGCAGTTCCATTCTAAACTGGCTGATACAGAAGCAGACTGTGTGGGACATTTATTCACACAAAACCTACTAAATCTTCACAGGCCCACACTGTCTGTCACACCTGAACACCAAACCACCTGAAGACATCGTCAGCATTCACGCCCAGCTTTAAAACATATGCATATAAATAAACATGTGCAGCTAATCACAGTGGTGGAACCCAACTAAATGCTCCAGTAGACTTACTTTCGCACATATAGTTGTTTTTTACTTGAACAGTTGCTTCTAAAAACTCTGTTTCACTGCATTTCAGAGGAAAATTTTGCACTTTTTAGTCGGTTTCATTGACCTGACAGCTGCATTTAGTTCTTAGATTTAAAAAAAAAAAAAGTAATTAATCTATAAAATATGGAACAAAAGTAATTAGCTGGTATCAAAAAGTTAAAATCAGCTCAGTTTTGACAAGATAAAACATCAAAATGCTTCTTACATGACAGTGTGTCACTAAAGAAAACATCATTATCCTCATTAGAATTGTGTCGCTTTTCATATTAATAATTTCATAATTTAATATTTGAATTAAACTTGTAGTAAAGTAGACTCACACTGTGGCTTTGCTACTTGCACTGAAGTGAGCACAGTGATGGGATGTGAGAAAGTGTATCAGGTACTTGTGTTTTACTTGAGTACTTCATTGTTATGCCACTATTTCAGTGAGCTTTTTTTTTTTTTTTACTCCACTGGCTCTATCTAGCAGTTGCAGTCACTTTGCAGGTTGTTTTTTTTTTTTCAAACTGCAGGTTACAGAATAAAATATGAGTTGTATGTATAAGTATAAAACAACTACACAAGCAGCGTACACATTCAAGCATGAATATTCAATCAAAGATGTACAACAAACACCAATGTACTACTCACGTGATGCCTGTTTTCTGCTTTAGAAGTACTTTAAAAAGTACTTTTGTGCACATTATAAGTACATGTTGCAGTACTTGATCTTCCTGCAGGACTTTTACTTGTAATAGAGTACACTGTGGCATTGCTGCTTCTGCTTAACCCCTGATCATTAGGAATAAATAGAAGGATGATGAAACTGTCCCCAAAGCTAAGGTCAAGCCAAAAAAAACTTTGTGAATTTGGTGATGAAATCCCCCTTCAGTCACTAGACCATGCACAGCATTATGGGAACATCTCCTCACCAGATGGAGTTCTTGATCCTGAGCTGCAGAGCGCCGGCCTCAG
This sequence comes from Stegastes partitus, assembly GCF_000690725.1. Lineage (NCBI taxonomy): Eukaryota > Metazoa > Chordata > Actinopteri > Pomacentridae > Stegastes > Stegastes partitus. The sequence continues at coordinate 45,071 of NW_007579400.1, read as the reverse complement.
CGCCCTGCAGCCCGGGGAGCAGGCCGGGCAGGCTCCCCGCCCCGCGGTCCGGCTGCTGCTGCTGGGGGTCCTCATCGGCCATCGCGGCGGGCCTCGGGACGGGACTGGACTGGACGGGTGGGGCGGACGGCTGCAGTCGCCCGGCGGAGTTAAACGACATGGACCGGAGGACGTAGCGATGCTAACGGGACAGCAGCGCGCCCTGTTGTTGTTGTTGTTGTTGCCACCCAGTCCTCCTCCGACATCGCTCGCTCCGAGTCCGGCTGTCGGTCCTCCTAAAGCGGCCGAGCAGCGGAGCTACGTGCCGCCGTCCAACACGGCGGGATGCATGGATATAAATACAGGCGAGAGTAAACAGCAAAGCTGGCAGCTGCAAAACAACTAGCGGGTCCCTCCGGTGTGCTCTGCCCCGCACGTTATGGGATTTCTCTGCATGTGCATGGTGAGTAGTAGCTGCTGGGTACGCGCATGCGCACTCAGCCGCTCAGCATTAAAAACAAGATGTAAGCAGAAGACAGCAGTGACTGTGATTAACACTGTGGCTTTAAACATGGACATTTCTGTTTTACATGGATACTGCTGACTTTAACCCAGCGCTTATATATATATTATTGTTATTATTACTATAATTATTAGTTGTAGTAGTAGTAGCAATGATAGTAGTAGTAGAAGTAGTAGTAGTAGTAAAAAAATAAAAAAATTCCTGTTACCTCCCTACAGCCTGCTGTTGGCATCAACGCCCTGTCACACTTGATTTTGTTCTATGGCTCTTATCTAGATTGCTTTCTCCTGACTAGATCCTTGCTTGTGTTGTTCTCAGATGTGCGTCGCTTTGGATAAAAGTGTCTGCTCAATGAAACTGTAGAATTGTAGTAGTACTGGTTTTGGTGGAAAGTAACTAAGTACATTTACTCATGTACTATACTCACGTACATGTGTGAGTTACTTGTATTTTTCTTGAATATTTCCATATCTGCCACTTCTACTCCACAACAATTAAAAGGTAACTGTAATATTTTTTGTACTCCATTGCGTTCATCTGATAACTTTAATGACTTTGCAGATTTAGTTTATGAATACAAATAAATTATGATGTCATATTATAGACTTCAGATCAGATTTTATTGATCCTTGAGGGGAAATTCACAAGCTACCCAGCAGATAAACTGTATAAACTGATTAAATTACCTTTATCAGCTCCACAGCAGTGATGAACACATTAATCAATCAATAATTATAATCCAGGCTGCACAGTGGCTCAGTGGTTAGCATTGTTGCCTCTTGAGGATTAAGAAGTGTATAGATCATGGATGGATGGATAATTAGAATCCAATAATCAGCATCATTCTAAAATATGTCATTCTGCATTGTAAGTACTTTTTCTTTTAGTACTTGAAGTATTTTTAGATGCAAAAACTTTCTGTGCTTTTATGAAAGTACACATGTGGATGCATGACTTTTATTGATAGCATTGGTATTTCTACACTGTGGTATTTTGATTAAGAAAAAGACTTCTTCCATGTTTGTGTGGGAATATACATCACTAACACAATTATATCCACTGACAAAATTTGACAGTACCCCCCTCCGGAGAAATGTTTTAACTTATTAGAGGCAGTTTTGCTTTGAATACTCGTTTATATGTCATGCTATGTGTAACAAAAAGAGCAATTAAATAGTTGGAAAACAAAAACAAAAAACACACACATGAATCATCTATTCATTCTTCCTCACTGAAAACCTTTGAATCTATAAACATATAATTGCTTTTCTTTTTAAAAGCTTCACTGTTGGAGCACTATGCCTCTTTTTCAGTAATCACTCACTGAAACTTTATTTATCTACAGTGTGACAGTTGGTTATGCAAATGTGAGATGCATACAACACTAAAAACATAAATACTTAATAAAATAATCAGCTAAAAAGAGAGTCCAATCAGTCTTTTCCTCTCTGAGTTTAGCAGGGAAATATCAGAGGGTATAAAGGAGTGTTTGAATCTGTTGGTTTTAGCCGGTGGAAGTCTGGTCCTCCTCTATTCTCAGCTTACATGCTTTTTTCAAGTTTGTACAAGTTGTAACTGGACCACAACTGGCTTCCAGACAAATGGCGACTTTAGAAAACCATCTTGTACGTAAATGTGTTAAAGGCAGATTTAGGGTGAGGACAGGAGAACCAGTTTCTCAGACGAATGTGAAAACAAGCTCAGTGTCAAACTCTGCACAAATGTCAATCTGCAGCCTGCAGCCCGAGCAAAGTAACAACACAGCACATTTTTGAGTAAAGGAGGACTTTGGGGTGTGGTTGGTGGTTACACGGGGTCCCTGCATCAAAATCTAGTTATAATACTTTCATTCTTCCAACATTTTTGTGCTGTCATGAAGTGTATTCTGACCTTTTTGTGTATTTTAACCAAAACGCAGACGTTGTGTGCACTTTCATGTAAAGCAGCTTTGAGCCTACATGTATTTAAAAGTACAGAATAGATGAAAATGCCTTGTCTTGTTCTAACAATGAACTGCAGCAAGTCTTTATGGCAGGGGTGTCCAATCCTGGTCCTCAAGAGCCACAGTCCTGCATGCTTTAGATGTGTCCCTCTTCCAACACACCTGATTCAAATGATCAGCTCGTCATCAAGCTCTACAGAAGCCTGATAACGATCCTGATCATTTGAATCGGGTGTGTTGGAAGAGGGAAACATCTAAAACATGCACCAGGATTGGAGACCCCTGCTTTATGTGATTAGGTAAAATAGTTTTAGAAGAAATATGTCTTCATTAAAGCCAGAATTTCAGTCCATTACATTTCAAAATAATTAATTTGTCACCAATCGCTCCTTTTTATAACAAGATAATATCATTGGTTAATTTTAAAAGTTTTTCTGTACAACCAGCAGTGAATTAACGTTTTACGTTGTTTTTTAAATCGCCTTTCAAATGTCTTTCAAAGGCTGCCGTAGTGCGGGCGCGCTGAAGCTGCTGTTGCTATGCGACCAGAGCCGCGTCGCCTCTGTGTGAGTGTCACAATGGCTGAAAGAAGTTTTGATAAAAAGGTTCAATCCATCGTTTCGCAGGTTTGTAATGTCGTTTTTTAAATGTTTGTCTCTCAAACGTTTAACTACGAATGTTTTTGTGCTTTTAGCAAAAGTTTAAATATCGCAGCGACTTCACCAGATGTCAACTTTGTCGACAAACGTGTCCACTTCCGCAAAAAAATCTCTTTACGAAGCTAAATATTTAAGACAGCATTGTGACTATTTCTAGGAATTACATCATTTACAGTCTATGAGTCTATATGTGTTTATGCTGTGCAAACCCCTGTTTAGTTAAATTTTATTTTTTATACTGTGCAAATACAAAAAAAGGTGCAAATCTCATCCTTATTATAAATGTTTATTATAGTGCAGGTTAGCTTTACACATGCATGAGCTTTTAACATGCTCTATTATGTTACTATGTTCCACTGAGGTGTATAAACTAATATTGTGGATTATATCAAACTAATAACTAATCACAACAAATGTGACATTTCTGCCTGGCTCCAGACCTCTGAATCCGTCCACTCCATCAAATTGACAGTTTTGTCTGATATCAGGAAAGTGAAGTTCCCCCTTAGGGACTTAATGTATTAAATCTTACTGCCCTGTCATGTTTGGTTGATGTTTAGACAAAGAGACGGCCGGCCTCTACCGGTAAGGCTGAGAGGTCCAGGAGGGTTGAATCAAGACCGCAGGCAAGATCGGCTTCCGGTTCGACAAAGAAACACACAGATGACCTTTTCGCTAAGGAAGAGCAATATAAGTATGACTGTCTGTTCTGTTATCTTTGATTCATTTTGGAATATTTTGTTTATATAATCTTTAGATTTCCCCTTCTGACAAATCATAACATTGAATTGTTTTCTACTGTAAGACAAAGATTTCTCTCAGAATAAGTTGCACTGCATGAAAGCGTTTTTGTTGAACTCCATCCATCCATTATCTATACACTGCTTAACCCTCACTAGGGTCACGGGGGGCTGGAGCCCAGTCTATCACAGGGCTACACTTACAGACAGACAACCAAGCACACACATTTACACCTACAGACAATTTAGAATCACTAATTAACCTCAACATGTTTCTGGACTGTGGGAGGAAGCCGGAGAACCCGGAGAGAACCCACGCTGCAGAAAGATCCCGGGTGTCCTCACCGGGACACGAACCGGCGACCTTCTAGCTGTGAGGCAACGATGCTAACCACCTTTCAGCCCTTTGTTGAACTCCTTCAGCTTCATTCTTCTCCTTAATCAAGGCTAGAGAGAAGCTCCTGTCATGTAGACTTTCAATTAATAATCAATCATAGGTGACTTTGGTTTCACTTTTTTTATAAATGCTTTCCTTACCTTAATATCACATGTAAGAGTGTCAATACATAAAAATTTCAAAAGGGATTGTGTTCAAAAAGTTGCGCTTTAGGGCACTGAATAATAGAAAAACCCTCTCCAACAATAAAAATGTGATTTTCTTCAAATATTTGGATAAATTTTATTTTTCTTCATGATCTTACAACGTTGTTTTATTAACACTTTATTTCCACCAGACTCCTAAATGCAGAGCTGGAAGCCAAAACAGCAGAACTGGTGAGACAGGCAGAGCAGCTCATGGTAAGTTATTTACATATCATTGAAAAGTCTCAGCTGATGGGGACAGTTGGGGAAAGGGCAGTGAATCTATTTCAAAACTGGCTCTCTGTTTGATTTTAGAGAGACCAGACTGAGGTTTTGTCAAAGCCTTTATCCAACGTCCTGCTCACAGATACTGAAGATGAAGAGGATTCTAGGTAATAAATATCAAAATCTCACAAATTAAAAGTGAAAAATGCCACAGGAATGACTACACATTTTTTTGTGGTTAATTAAAAGTCTACATTTAATTTGATTAAACACTTCAGACTCTGATATATATTTCTGATGTACCGTTTATGTTTACCTGCCTTTCTCTCTGCGTCTAACTCACAGAATAACAAAGTCTAAGCACTGCAGTGCACAGCAGCCTGGTGGGAAGGTATCACTCCAAAAAAATAAATTCATTATTTTTTAAACCTGCAAACGTTTTGATAGCCTACAAACCTGTAAGTCTACATTACACTGTGTTGTTTTCCTAGATGGTGACCAAGAAAAGGACCACATCAACAACATCGCAAAATATGTCTACTGGAAAACAGGGGAAACAGCTTCACCACAAACCACCGTGAGCTTGATTTTATATAACTTCCAAATCCATTACAAACATTTTTATTCCTGGTAAAAGCAGGATGTTGGTCGTGCCTTTTGTAAACTGTATTCTCTGTTCCAAAATCTTCACATTGTTTGATTTCAGAACCTCAAAGGTGTCTCAAGTAGAGGATTTTGCAGCCGCAGAAGATTCGGTAGATTTTTTCTTGGCAAAGACGATTCAAAACATGGAGGAAAAGATGAAAGACGTCGTTATTCATGAAGATGTTGTGGATGACGTGACCAACACTGGAGCTGACGTCGGATCAGGTGATGATTTAGAATCACCAATTAACCTCAACATGTTTATGGACTTTGTGGGAGGAAGCCGGAGAACCCGGAGAGAACCCACGCTGCAGAAAGATCCCGGGTGTCCTCACCGGGACGCGAACCGGCGACCTTCTAGCTGCGAGGCAACAATGCTAACCACAGAGCCACCTTGCAGCCTGCATTAGTGTTAAAGTGGGACTTAATGGTTATTAAGAAATCCTATCAGGGACTGCTGCCAATTGAGACTCCTAATGAAATCTAAATTGAAGCTTATATATTAAGTAATTTATGTGATAAGTATGATAAGAATTTAACTTATTTCTTGGGTGCTGCTGATTGTTTCTTTTACGAGCTCATATGTCTGACAGTGTTTGTTTTATTTTTTAAAAGTCGTTTCAGATGCTCAAATGCGAGTTCTCAAGGCAAAACTACGTATTATGCAAGAGGAGCTGGATCAGATGTCGAGTGAATATTATAAGAAGGTACTGTAAAATGACACTGTGAACCAGTGGTGGCAGCAATATTAATTCTGGGTTGTTGCTTCAAACATCAAACACACATTTAACTTTAAGATTCTGTTGTTGCAGGATGATGAAAACTCTAAGCTTAGCGCAAAAATCAAGGAGCTCGAGGAGGATCGAGCCAGACTGCAGAAGACCACAAGCATCCAGCAAACGCAGATTGAGAAGCACAGAGCTTTAGCCGAGGAGTCGGCCAAAAAATGTGACGGCCTTCAGCTGCAGGTGTCTGGTTTGCACAAGGTTTGTGTCAGTGACAAGTGAAGCATGATACGAGAGCGCTTCTCAGGTCTGATGTATGAAGACTGACAACTGCTCCAAATATGTCTTATTAACAAGCTGACACCATCCTCCATCATTCATGGGAGCTGTTCATGCCTGATTACTTCCTGTCTGTGCTCTGTGTAGGAAATAGAAAATCTGAATAGATCCCACAAACAAGCAGCAGCTGTTCACAGCACCGTGGAGGTTCGCCTGAACAGAGCTCTGGAGGAGGTGGAGAGGCTGAAGACTCAACTAAACAAGATGGAACAGACAAACAAGGTGAGCCCCGCACAGCGCTTCTTAACAGAAACAAGAGACCATAAGTTTCCTCTTAACATGGGTCTTATTCTGCTGTTGAGGTTATCTGTTGAGTACATTTAAATAACACAGACATCAGTGAAACATGTAATGATTTAAAACCAGAGGAACCTTTAGTTCCCTCCACAGAGGTTTGAGTCAGGCCGCCCAAAAAAAACCCAGAAATACAGCAATTCAATTTTGAAACAGTTTTGTTAACAGAGGTTTCATGTACTCAAGCATAATAGGCATTTTTTGTTTATTAAATTATCAGACAAACAGGAAGTGCATAGAGTTTTGTCAAATAAGGCAACACAGACTCTCTGCCTCTACTGTTCATGGTGAGATCATGTTTACTGGTGAGAGTAGCCAACGTCTGAAGGTCCAGTCAGGAAAAACCGAAAAAAGAACACATTCATAACAATCACAGAACTAAATCTGTAATTGAATATTAACTATCCATTCAACTTGAGGAGGCACGGCAGCAACATGTGGTGTAACAACATTCCTTTAATACATTTGTAAGGGAGTAATTATAAGTGTATGAGTGTGATGTAAGAGTAAAAGACTGTGTTGAAGTAAGAAGATAATGCATCCGTTTATAAGATAAAAAGACATCGAGAACAGCTTAGTAACTTCCCACAATAATAAACTTTACAGCGCCGCACAGACCACTGACCTGAACACCAAAGCTGAAGCATGAAGGTTTCTTATGTATAGCAAGTGTGCAGTAAAAATATCTGCACAGTGTGAAATACGTTAACTTAAGATGGTGGTGGAGAAAAAGTTTTAGTAGCCCTTCTTTAAAAAAAAAAACAAAAAACAACATGAACCACCCTCTTAAATGGAAATAAACTGGTTTATAACTGAGATTCACACACGTTGCACAAACAAGTTCTACTTTACTTCCACTGATTTCACTTTTCAATTCTATTGAATAAGGACAAGATAAGTGAGGACCATCAGAGTAAAGAAAACCTACTGGCCGAAAACAAAATGCTGAAAAAACAGAAAGCTGAACTCATTGTGGGGTTCAAGAAACAGCTCAAGCTGATCGACATTCTCAAGAGACAGAAGGTAAGGATCTCTACATTCCCTCATCAGACCGCGCTGATAGTTTTTAATGAAATTAACCACGTCTTTTTGTGCACAGATGCATTTTGAAGCTGCCAAGCTGCTGTCCTTTACAGAAGATGAGTTTATGACGGCTCTGGATTGGGGAAAGTCTTAAACACAAAGCCAACACTTTTATTTTTATGAAGCAAAGAGTGTTGATTAAAGTTGCCTACCTTGTTTTTTAAAAAGATCTCTATGTGTGTGAAGTAAAGAACTTTAGTTTGCAGTCCCTACGAATGTAAGTTGACATTTCAAAAGCCTACAGTTTGAATTCACATAAAATTTAGATGAAGATGTTTGTCTAATAAACACGATCGGATTCTTTCAGCTGGACTTTTTGGAGTTGTTTTAATTAAGATCCTGTCAGCACCGTTCTAATAAAGAGATATCTAAAATTGTTTTATTGTCACTGAATGTAAAACTACTTCTGTTAATGAAAAATGTAGAACTTATTGATCATTAAAACTTATAATACATTCACTGTAACCTTAATCTGCCCTCTAGTGGCACACTGGAAGAAAAAGTTTAACTGTCACCATCCCAGCCGTCTTCAGAGAAGATGTCCGCCTGACGTGACTCAAAGTGTTTTCTGAAGTCTTCATCAAAGTGCTGCAGGTCGTCTTGATGGAGCAGGCCCTGAAAACAGACACACTGATGGTCACACGTTTGTTTGAAGATGTGAAGCCCTGTAAAATTCTTTCCACACACTGTCGCACACCTTAGGGAAGTATCCGAGGAGTTTTGTTGCGTGACGTTTCAGGAGTCCCTGCCGCTCTTCTTCAATGATCTTTCTGCGCAGCGCCTCCCTCTCCTGCTCAAGCGCTCTTTCTTTAGCCTCCAGTTCCTTGAAGAGGGTTATCAGAATGTTATGAACAGAGCAGGGGATTCAAAACTGACAGAAGGTTGTGTTTCGCTTACTCTTGCTAAACCCATAACTTTCTGTGGTAAAGTAGGTATTCACTCTAACGACTAGAAACATTCTTTTCATGATGGGATATTTTCATATTCATCCTTAAGTCTTTGCAAGTGTTAAAACTTGGCTGCTGCCACCTGTTGCTTTCCAACATACAGTGCAGGTAGAACCCTGCTGACCGTAGAACTACAGCAGCACCACCTTTTTCCTGATGTAAATATGCAAACAGAGCGTGGTTCGTACCATGTCGGCCTCGCGCTGCCGCCTTCTGTCCTCTATCATTTTCTCCACCTCGCGCTGGTGTTCGAGCCGCTTCATGCGTCGTTTCTGGGCGTTCATCTGCTCAATGCGATCGTCCTCGGCAAACTTAGCCATCATGGTTTTCCTGAAGGCCTCCTCTTCTTCTTTCTCCGCCTGCCTCTGCATCTCTCTGAAAGCCATCTGCTCCTGGCAGGTCCGCTGCATCATCAGCCTCTGTCTGATTTTCTTCTCCATCTCTTCCTGTTAGATACAAGTTGGAAGAATTATTAAGAGAATTAAGATGCACTTAAATCCACTCCGGAGAGCTGCAGTGTTACCTAACTGGGATGTTCACACTTGAACTGCTTTGTTTAATGGGAGTGTCACAGGAAGTGTTAGAAGTTTGCAGGAGACAGCATGCGTCACTTAAAAATGATGAAAGTGGTACATTTACAACTTTGTGTCTATTGTACGATAATTCTACAACAACAAGCTGATTAATCAGTAATAATTAAGTCAAACATCGCAGCTATGGCTCTTTAAATGTAGGAGTTTTATTGTTTTCTCAATCTTGGAATGAAAAATCTTTTGGATTTGGACAGTTGTTTCAGTGAAATCATTTTTGGCTATTTTTTTTTTTTACCGATTTCCTTGCATCTCATAGATCAAACAAATTATTAAAAGATTTGACTTTACTGAAAGGAGAGCCCCTTTAGATGCAGCATCTCATTTTCAAGGGGGGGCTAATGCTGATGGTGATAGATTTATTGATATGTTAAATAATGATTCCTTGCAGTTCTAATCTTCATTATGAAAAAGATTATCTGTCTTTTTGTTATTAGTGTAGAATCAGTAAAGTAAGACAGTAAAAATACTGATCCTTACGATTTCTCTCTGCCTGTTGGCCTCTTCTTGCTCTTCTAAATAGAGTTCCTCGCGGACCTGCTCCATCTCTTCACGCTGCTGCCTCTCCGCTTCCATCTTGTCACACAGCTACAGAACAGAGAACTTCATTAACTTGTGTCACTGACAAAATAGATAAGTCAATGAGCATTCAGTGAAAAAGTTGTCTCAACCATTTTATGCAGATGCTCCTTTGCTTCTTCTCTCTCTCGGATCTTAGCCATTCTGGTCTCTTCCATGTGCTGCCGCTGCTCCGCGAACTCCATGATGCGCCTGTTCTCGGCCTCCATCTTTTCTTTCTCCAAGCGTCTCCACTCGGCCTGCTGCCTCTTGAACTCTTCAATGTGCTGCTGAGTGGCTCTGACCTTCTCCAGTTTCAACTGTCTCTCCCTTTCAGGAAAACAATACATTTTCAATCAGCCCAATATATTGTGCTATCTTCATGTTTTCTCTAGATGGACACTCTACTTCAAATGCATACTCACATTGAAATAGCTCCGACACTCACCTGTTCACTGACACATTAAGCAATACAATGTGCTTCTCTGCGTTGTGCATTAATAGCAAAGAGTGTAAGAATTAGTAATGACTCACATCTGATCCTCCTCATAAATCTTCCTGACAATCTCATCCACCATGAGCTTCTCTTTGAGGAACTCCTCGTATGCCTCTTGTCTCTGGCGCTCTCTGTCCATGAGCTGCTGCTCCAGCTGTCTCTGATACTGCACCACTTCCTCGTGGCGCTTCTCCTCCAGCTTCTGCTGCTCAACGGCGACTCGCTCACGTTCGCTCGTCATCTTGCGAGCATAGTCTGCCTCCTCCCGCTAGTGTCACAAAAAAGACATGCACAGTGTACAGGTTATAGGCTCTACTGTGGAAATACAGTTTTTTCTATTTGAGAATGTCTCTTAAAATGTGGTTAAAAGCAGCTCCTGGAGCCTTTTAACCATATGTAAAGAAAATGTGTTACTTTCTCTACCACTACTTTGTCATTAGGAGCAAGAGGTACTTTTTTTTTTTTTTTTACTTCTAAGTGGAATGTAATCCATTATTCCTTTCAGTATTTTCAACATTTAAAGAAACTTGCTCATATCCTGTGGTTGCTATCATGCATTAGAACACCAGGTTCAGGTAATGGAGAACATTATGGACTGACTGAACCACAAAGGCAGCGCTCACCATCGTCTCAAACCTCATAGCTTCTTTCTCAGCAATCTGTGCAGCTCGCTCCTTGTTCAAATACGCATACTTCAGCTTTAACTCCAATTCCCGAAGCTCAGTGCTGAAAAGTACAGAAGGTTAAAGCCTTTCAAAAACCTACACAAGCAGAAGAAAAAGATTAATCAAGTGTTGCATTACACTGAGCAAGTGTCTGTACCTGTTCTCTCGGATATGCTGCCTCATTTTCTCATCTTTTTGCTTCTCGTAGTTGATGCGGGCCAGCTCTTTGGCCATTCTCTCCTCTTGTTCAAGTTGCCTTTCCCTGTTAATTCTCTCCTCCTCTGCCTGAAAGTCACATTTAATTCTGATTATTTACACCCAAAGTCAGGTAAGATGCAGTTACTACCTTGACAATACAACATAATGTTATAGAAAACAATGTCTCTATCGCCTGTTGGCTTCTACCAGTTTTGTTGATGAAGATATATATGCGACAGAAATCAATAAACTATTAAAAATATACAAACGGCTACCACATTTGTTGTTTTGTTTGTTTGTCTTAGCATAAATGGAAACACTAACTATCATAGCACCTGTAAATGTTGCACATCTGTAGTACATTTGTGAATTTATCTTAAAAAAAAGGCTGCAGCTAACAGTTGCTCTTATTGTTGATTCATCTGTTGGTCAGTTTTCTCGATTTTTTTGATTAGTTGTCAGAAAATTGTGAAAAATGTCAGTGTTTCCTATAACCCAAGATTTCATCCTTAAATGTGTTGTTTTGGCAACAACACTAACATATTCAGATTACTGACATAAAGGAGTAAACAAACCAGGAAAAAATTGAATTGAAGAAGGTGGAATTAGAGAATTTTTACCGTTTTTTTCTTTCAACATCAATCAAATGAATTTTTCGATAATCAAAATAGTCGACAAATAATCGGTTCATCATTGCAGCTCTACAAATAAGCGACGGGACGTCTATTTAACTATTACATTTCCTCATAAGCAATACTTTTGTTGTTTTGTGTACTGTTTAAACCCACTAACTGGGTCATCACACTAGAATATTTAAATAAACCTACTTCCTATTTCCTTTGTTTTAAATGTATTCAATCATATTGTAAATAATTTGGGTATGTGTAAGGCATACAGAGTTTTGCACAAATGTATGCATGTGTTATTTTGTATTCACTCAGATTTTATTTTCCATGTTTTATGAGTCTTGTCTACAGAATTTGAATTGTGAGCTACAGTTAAAACCGTGCTTTTGTGTGTTTGTTTTACAATAATGGACATAAAGCTGCTGTTTGAACTTCAAAATGTTCACCAGGGAAGAAGAAAGTCACGACCATGTGTCCTCTGTTCTGAACCAAGAAGTGAGACAAGGGAGGACAGTACAGACTGAACTTTGCTGCTGGACCTTATTTAAACAAGGCATACTTGAGAGTGAGGGCTGATTAACCGTCTGACAGACACAGACCTGTAGCAGAGCGCTCTCCATTTGCTTCTCCTTGAGCTCCTGCTGCACCTGTCGCAGGTGTCTCCTGGTCTCGAAGCTCTCCTGGTCTCTCAGACCGGCCTGCAGCTGCCTCTCTCGGTCCACACGCCGGGCCTCCTCCTGCCTGTACTGCTCCTGGTTCTGGCGCTGAGACAGTAACTTCTGCTGCCGGTTGTACATCCAGTGACGACTCTGTGTCAGAGGAACAGACGCAGGAACAAACACCGAATAAAAGCTGCTGGGCTGAGCAGCGCGCTGACGGAGCTAGCGGTTAGCAGCAGCGAAGCTAACTCTAACTTGTGTTTGGCGACCAGTACTCACCATGTTTCTGCTTGTTTTCGTCGCACCCCGCTTTTTGGAAACTTTTTAAAACTCTCTTATTCGTAAGAAAAAAATTGTATTGACGGATTTAAATGAGTTTCGACCTATCAGTAGTTGTTTTACTGAGTTGCTAATTATCGGTAGTTGACCTGAAGAGTCGCTCGGTTTCCTCGGTGATCAGCGTTTCGTTGTCCTGGGAACGAGGTCGGCTCAGCCAATAAAAATGAGCCTGGACAGTGACGTCAGGCCTGGGAAACTCAAAACATGCCACAGTTCACCTGTTGCATA
>NW_007579400.1:0-31567 GCF_000690725.1 Stegastes partitus | reverse complement strand
GAAGACCTACAACATTTGTGTCTGCCTCAGGAACTTTGGGAATCGTTGCTATTAGCCATTCAGGCCTCGTACAACCAAACTGAGAGCTGTGTTTGTATTGTCAGGTCGCACATGCTTTGCACCTGTCCGATCCTGTTTGTGATGCTCATGGACAGGATCTTGAGGCACTGCTGAGGTGAGGAGAACATCAGGTTTGGGAACTTTAGAGTCGCATTTTTGCTTTTTGCTTTTTGCAGATGATGTGGTTCTATTGGCTTTATCAGGTCATGACCTTCAGTGTGCTCTGGAGCGGATCAGTAGAGTGTGAAGAGGCTATGATGAGAATCTGCACCTACAAGTCTGAGGCCGTGGTTGTCTGCTGGAAACTGGTTGATTGCTTCTTCGCGTCAAAGGGAGCCATCCATCCATCCATTATCTATACACCGCTTAATCCTCACTAGGGTCGCGGGGGGGGGGCTGGAGTCTATCCCAGCTGACTCAGGGCAAAGGCAGGGGACACGTGGACAGGTTGCCAGTCTCGAAGGGAGCCAGCTGAGGTAATTTGGACATCTCATTAGCTTGTCCCCTGGGCACCTTGCTTTGGAGGTTTCTGGGCACTTCCATTTGGGAGAAGGCCCCTGGTTAGACCCAGAACTTGCTGGAGGGATTACATGTTGCATCTGACCTGAGAACGCCAGGGGATCCTCCAAAAGGAGCTGGAAAGTGTTACGATGGAGAGGAAACCTGGAATATCTTGCCCCTGACCCCAGTTTAGTGGAAGAAAATGGATGAACAAAATACTTAACCCTATTCAGGACTTTCATGTTGCCAGATGTAGAAGATCTTTCGGGGTCCACTGGATCCCAAGAAAGAATACATGCAAAATATTTGTTGGTTAGACTGGCGACCTGTCCAGGGTGTCCTCTGCCTTTACCCTGAGTCAGCTGGGATAGACTCCAGCCCTCCACGACCCTAGTGAGGATTAAGCGGTGTATAGATGATGGATGGATGGATAGACAATGGATGGATATTTGTTGGTATTCATTATAGACTTTTATACTATATTAAATACATTTTCTGATAAGCTGATATATTTTTGGTTCCAAGTGCATGACAAATGTCCCTCTTTTTATATTTAAAAAAATAATAATCTTCAGAAATAAAAAAAACAATACCTGTCACCTAAACCAAATAGCCTGGGGTCCAAAAGACCATAAAAGTCCTGAATTAGGTTAATTAATTGATTTGTTGTAGGACAGAAATTGTGAAAAATAACAATCTAAACATAAAATCTCACATTACACGTGCCCTTGTGGGAGAAGAGGCAAAAGGACAAGCAAAGAACAAAACAAAAATACACTATAACCTATGCAGCCCTTAAGACTTCCCTCCTTCTGTATTTGTAGGTGACTAAACATAGTGTTTTATTTTTGTCTGTATGCATGTTAGTACATGCAAACCTCGTCCAGGATTGGTTCCCTCTACATCCAACCTTCCTGTTGTCCGTGTTTCTGAATGCCACACCATGAGAACTGTATAAAAAGTTGATCATTTCCAATATAGAGGCTGCTTTGTTGTTTCATGATGTCCATTCTGTTGTAGAGCTGCAGTTTTCTAGAACAAATTAATAAGCTGCGACGGAGAAGGTCCTATCCTGCCCTAGGTTCGGGCTCAGTCCTGGGAATGATCAGGAGGTTGGCATTAGCAGAGCAGAGAGTACATGAAGGGGTGTAGGGGTGGAGCATGTCTTTGAGGTTAGAGGGAGCCTGGTTATGGAGCACTTTATGGGAGAGTAGGAGGATTTTGAATTTAATGCGGTATGGGATGGGAAGCCAGGTATTTTAGTGTACCATAAGGAGACTTGTCATGACCACCTTTCTCCCTGTAAGTGATCATGGTGATGTTCTTTATATGCATGCCCCTGCTGCATCCCTTAAGGCGTTAGACACTGTCCATCAATGGTGCCTTGTATTTCATTCTGAACGCCAAATCCCATCACTGTCATCTATAGGAAGGGTCTGGTCTGACATCACTTTGTTACCGCAGATGGCTCCACTGGCATATTTTTATCTGCATTAGGGCTTCTCCCTGGCTATTTAAACCTCCTCCTCATTCACTGTACTAGTGGCTACAGCCTGCGCTCCCAGGACTTCTTATTGTTCTCGGTCCCTTGTGCCTTCACTGCATTTGGGTTCACTGCATTCTATCACAATGCCCCTTAGTCCTGGAATCTGCTCCAGAAAACGCTCAGATTGTCTGACCTTGTTTCCTTGGGAGATTTTAAATGTTTGTTACAGTCTGTAGGTGCTTTAAATGAGTTTTCATGGGCTGTATGTATTTCATGTATTTATGCCTGAGGTTATATTATTTACGTTTTGTGTTGTATTGTTGCAATCCTTGCTGCTGCACTCTTGCAAAAGAGATGTCAGTCTCAATGGGACTCACCTGGTTAAATAAGTAAAATAGTACATTCACAGCCTTCCAATAGGGTCCCACAGCACCCATTGCTTTTCCTTGTTGTTATTCCTATTATTTTTGCCATACTTGTTTATGTTCCTCCCAAACGTGACGGCTGATGTCAGATGCCAGATGTGCCTTAGTGATAACTTTACCTACAGGATCTGGTCTGACCGCTATAGAGAGCAAAAATAACATAAAGATAACACCCAGAGTCTTGTAGTAAAGATTTATTTACATAACCAACAACAAGAAAACGCTGTTCTAGACCCAGTTTGTAGATCTCCATGGAATGCATTCAAAACAGGTTCGGTGGGTTACATTTATAGTGCCATCATAGACATATATACATTTGCAGACTTGCCCTACAGCTTTATTGTATTTACAAGTGAAAACCCTTTTTAAAAATTTAAAAAAAAAAACACCTATGAAATGACCAGTTACTTTCAACATATTAAGCCACATAAAATGAAATAAAAATGGCATAGTATAAAATCTTCCCACAGCTACAGGGAATTTGTCTTTTTTTTCCAGTAAATGAGAAATAAAAAGGCAACTTAGTCAACCAGCATTTGGGGCCGTAATGGTTGGTTAACGGGGTTTAAGCCAAGTGAAGTACCATACTGAGTAACTACGCCGGAGGTAGCACATTACTCTCACAAGCTGGGGCTTTAAATACAGAACGACAAAGTCTACATTGGCTCAGCGTTAGACCACTCTTCACCTAATTCCCTCTCTAAGTCACACGTTTCACAAAGATGACATTCCTTTGGAGAATAAAGTTTGATATTTTCTACACATGTACTACTGTATTTCTCATTGATTTAAAGCAGCCGTTTGAGTGTTAATATAACAGTATTGTGGGATGTTGGAAACCAGCAGGTGATAATGGAAGATAAAAGGTGCTACATCACTTATTCTGCCACAATCAGGAATTGTCTGTAAACTATGTAAACATTTCAGTGACGACGTTTTTTGTTTTTTTGGTATAACACCAGATTTTTTTTTTATTTATTTAAAAAAAAAAAAAGGGAGCAGCTTAGAGATCACATCAAAAAATAAAACGCTATACAATAACAGCAATCTACAAATAATAAAAAAAAAAAGTTAAAAAATCTGTTGTTCACTTAAAAGCCCAAACCATCTAGAACAGCTTGAATCAAAGTAACAGTGCAAAATGTTGAAAATGGGGGCGCTAATGCTGAAACAATCAAAGATAAAATTACACAATGTCAGTATACATACTGTCAGGGGGGACCACATGCGTAATTGGAGCATGTACATTCTGTGCCACTGAGCAGGATTCGTGGAGAATGTGGTTTTACAGTCAAAGTCGTTGAGAAATTTCTGTGTAGAGCAAAAAACGTAAAAAAAAAATCACCTCACAGACATCAGAGATGGAGAACACAGCCAATTAACACCCTTCTGCAGGATAATGTCACCCACTTTAGGTGTTAACGAGCCTTTATATGAACACTTTTAAGAAGTACAAAATGAACCATTTAAGTGTAAAACTGAAAGTCTGGAATTAGTCAAGGTGCAGAATAATTCTGCGACTGCACGCTCTTTATCCCTAATGTTTACAGGGCAAGTAAGAAGACTTCAGTTTTTATTTTTTTGTATTCATAACTGTCAGAGTTGTTTTTTCTACATACAGTGAGGCAACGCGAGTTTCACAAAGGAGCAAACAAAAATCAGATAAAATATTTTCTCCAGTTGTTAAAACTGACGTGCCCAACACATGAACGTGGACGGGATTATTAACAGCCAAAGCAACATCAGAAGTTTGATATTTGTTAAAAAAAGAAAAAAAAAAACTCTGCCGAGGTTGTTTTTAAATCGATCCGTTTCAGTCCCGTGTGTCATGTGCGCTGATGT
Organism: Stegastes partitus; assembly: GCF_000690725.1. Classification (NCBI taxonomy): domain Eukaryota; kingdom Metazoa; phylum Chordata; class Actinopteri; family Pomacentridae; genus Stegastes; species Stegastes partitus. The sequence continues at coordinate 27,253 of NW_007579400.1, read as the reverse complement.
TTAGCTGACGTACACGTTCAGTCTTGCTCAGGTTGTTGTTCCTCGGTCACAGTCACAGAGTCGGGGAGCTGATCTCCGACGTCTGGGTTCTCTGAGTTGCCCACCGCCTCATCGCAGACGCCTGCGCCGCTTTCTGATGCGCAGGGAGACGATAAATCCGGCTGCAGCTGCTTCGCTTCTCCTTTAGGGGAACCTTCAGTGGTTTCTGTGGGACCTTTTTCCTGATCACCCGGCTCGGGTTCTGGCTGCTCAACAGTTCCGCTTCCAGCTTGTTTCAAGTTCGTTTCCTTTGGACTTTGGCCGGATGCTGGCGTCAAGAAGTACACTTGGACTTTTGCCGGCTGCCGCATGAGGAGTTGCCTGGATGAAAGGAAGAGGGTGAAATAACACCGACACACTTCAGATGAACATGCAGCCAGAACGTTCTTCTAAACTATTACCAAAAAATATGACCAAGTATTGAACAGAGTTCAATATTTGAAACAAGTCACAGACATTAGTAAAGAGCTAGTGTGTGGTTAGTACAAGTGGAACAGAGGCCAAATTATACGGACCATATTGTTATGGCATCTTAAAGGGGCACTCCGCCTACTTCACACACGAGGGCTCAGTGTTCACAGGGAGCCAATAAGAACAGTTGTGCAAGTATAAAGTCACGTCTGAGCAAAATGACCAAATGCTGGCACAGTGATGTCATTATGTCTACTTCAGAATCGGTGCATATAGATCAGAGTTTACGTCCCATTTGGTCCCAGTTTGCGACTTTATCATCGGCAGTGAGATCAGGTGCGAGGCCTCAGTGCATGATGGGAAATACGCAATGACCTCTTTATTTTCTATTTATTTATTATGTTATTAGTGTTTCTGTGAACTAGAACGGTTTATACGAGTTCTTTGATTGATGACAGTCAGCTGCTATTGTAAATACTCACATTTTTATATCCATTTTATACCTACTGTCATGAATTTTTTATATACACCTATAGGCTCTACAAACATCTTGTTTGTCTTGGTGTCTTGTTTTTATCTTACACAGTTTAATGCTAATTTATCGTTGTTCTTTGCACTGAATGGGATTGCACCCAATTTCGTTGTACTTTTTTTTGGTATAATGACATTAAAGGATTCTGAAAAAATATTCAGTCAAAATGCTGCAGACACAAAATAAAAGTCATCAGGAAACAACGTAAACTGCTAACAACTGAAACAGGAAGATTTCTAACGTACCATCTGAGAAGACTGATGTTCATAAACTGAAAACAGTTATCCAAAGCAAGTATCTCAGTCTTTATATCTGGCCTTCTTTATTTATGTGAACACATTCTGTGAAGTAATTCAATGAATATGAAGCCCCTGTCAGACACGTCCTCCTTCCCATTAATCTGATGGCATCTGAACATCTTCATGCTGTATGAGCACCCTGGTTACGTTTCTGTAAATATCCGATGGTAGTCTTAATAGGTTGGATCTAGTAACATTTCTAAATCACTTTCAGTACAGCAGAAGTCAATGCTGCCTTTAGGTGTGTTACCAGATTGTCCAGTGTTGTCTCCGTCACTGTGGTCGTTATGTCTGAATAACGCCCCGAGGAACAATAACGATAAGTGGCCCATGTCGGATATCTAAATATCAGAACATCGTCACTTTAACAAATTTGATGAAGGCACCAGTGTTTTGTACACAGTGTCTAAAAAGTGCTTAAGAGTTCAGAAATAAATGCTGACTTTACGATTGAGTTGAATCATGGAAAGTTGTCAGATTTAGTGTCTGTGGTCTTTGTCAGTTTATCTCCAGGTGCTGTGATACTTTTCTTGACTTTATAGAACTATGAACTCACAAGAGTACCCCTTTAAAAATCGCATAAATGTCTTTTTGGTCTTCAATGCATTTCATACAAGAGAAGATCAACAACATGTAACGTGAGTCAAAAATTCTACTCACACTCGATCTTTGGCTTTGATATCTGCTGGGTTAAAAACAACAAACAACCTTTTTCAATAAACTTGTGACACTACATGCTAACCATGACTGAGGTGGCGCTACAGGAAACATACGCACCTTTCTCCTGGATGACTTTGCAAGTGTGATTTGGTCGATCACTTAAATGTTTGGTCATCAGGTCACCGCCTGACGCGTCCACGAGGAGGTCACAGTTGAGACAGACCAGGGTCAGTCTGAAAGAAGAAGAACAAGATTCTCCTCATGATCTGGTGCAACTCGGAATTTACTGAAGTGCAAAATTATGAAGTGCACCTACTTTAACGCTGCTGAATTTTTCTTGTGATCCATTTTCAAAAATCTGTTTTTGGTGATGGTGCTGTGAAATCTGATGAACGGGCAAAGAGAGCTTCGTCAACACAAACAGCAGACCTAAAATCAATTCAAATCTTCATTCAACTCAGGCGTCTACTCACCGTATCATATGGTTCCCAATGGCAACTTTGCAGCTCGTCCGATATTTGCACGCACCGCAGTTTGAAACCATCGGGAAATGAGAAAAGAAGTGGTCCACCTGTGTGTTGCACTCGATGCACGTGAAACGTCCTCCGCTGATGCTGAAAACACAAAATGCGATCACACGGTTACGGCTGATGTTTAAACACTGGAAATAATTTCTCTTCATGAGTCCAGTCAGATTTGAAGATAAAAACAAAGGATGAATTATTTGGTTCATTACAGCAGATGCACAAACCTCTAACTAATTACCTGTTTTAATTGTCTGCGGGCTCCTAATTTTATTCTCCTGGTCTGAACTCTTCTATAACACCACTACATTATACTACGTCTGATCTGTTTAAAAGGCCATATCATGTGTCTAAAGGCAGCGTATTGTTTTTGATTACTGAGCCCAATTAGCCAAATATCACACTCATTAATTTTTTAAAGAAAGAAACTCTGCTCTCCACCATATTATATTTAGCCAGCCTAATGGAGAGTGTCCGGAAAATTAATTGAAAACACAATTAGCTGCTTTGTGTATTGCTGGGCTTTAATAACGTCCATTAATTTACTCCCACCCTGTCATGAGAACCCAGGAGGTGGGGCTCCATGTTAGTGGCTGTGGTGGGAGTCAGAATGATTCAGAGGACTCAGATCTGAACTCGTCTGGGGTTATAGACGCAGGAAACAAGAGCACGTCTTGTCGTCAAAATAAATTATTAGAAAGCGTAAACATTTAATTCGTTCATACAGTAATCGGGTCTCAACGTTAAACTTCTTGGTGACCTTCTGTCAGTTCATTAAGCGCTTCTCCATCCAAGAATACTGGTATTACTGTGTACAGAGGTCTGGTCAGCTCACTTCCAACTCTACACATTTTCAGACCGACTGATGCTGCCGACTCACGTGAGGCAGTTTTAGACTGTTTTCTTTTCATGATTTCAAAATTGGGCAACAAAAAGCAGTTACCAAGCTAAAAAAAATACCCCAGACCTATGATATTATTCGACCATTGCTGATTGAAGCTGCTGATCAGCCTGACTGGTCACTGCACTGTGTGAAAAAAGCTCCGTTAACCACCTGAGGTTCCTCAGTGACAGGTTGTGCTTGGAAGTTCGAGCGTCTTGCTTCTTGCTCTGAGCCGTCTTGGCTTTTCCCGCTCCAGAGACGGCGGATTTAGACTTGGACACAGTGACTGGAGGTTTGGATTTGAAGTCGTTGAAACTTGCTGCTTCCGGAGTGACGATAAAGCCTGATCGATCGGGGGAGGCTGGCAATACAGGCGTCTTTCCTGTGAGGGAGGCCCGGATGGTCACCTGCAACGAGAACACAGGATGCACTAAATAATCTGACACTGAATGTGAATACAACATCACATAAAAGGTCAAAGATCAGTGTTGCACTGGTGTTGCTATGACTGGGTCAGACCTTGGTACCCGGAGGAAGACCCTCCAGGGCTTTAGGTTTCCTAAAGGTCTTGTGGACGTGAGCCCTGTGCTCCACTTTTTCCTTGTAGGTGAGGAAATTCAGTCTGCACTTTCCACAGCGATGGATCCCTTTTTTCTGAAATAGAAAAAACATCACAGCGCCGAAACACAAAACCATGATTAATTCCTGCTGTGAGCAGAGGCTAATTGCGGAGATGTTTCATTTGGATTCACTGAAAGACCATAACAAGTTTGAAAGAAACTACTTTCATTGCTATTAATAGAGCGGCAATTAATTACGTTTGGTTCCAACTCTACCATATTTATTGCTCCTTTAGGGTCGGTGAGGAGAAGCCGGTTCTATTGTCGCCCTTTTATGTATTACAGTAAGGTGCTCGGCAGACAGCCAAATCAATCCCAACGTGGAGTTAACAGTAAAGTGAGTTCAAACTCGTAAATGCTGTTTAGGAATCTTAGGAAATGACCGTTTAAAAGACGTTTCCTCTGTATCAGTAACGACTCCAGGTCCAAATGTAGCTTTGAAATGGGACATTCAAGTGCGTGTGTGGAACCAGCCTCATACCTGATGTTTCATGTAGTGCTGCATGTATATATGACTGGTTCTGAGAACTTTGAGACAGAACGGACAGAGCAGGTCTTTCGTGTTTTCATGGACACTTCGGAAATGTGTCTCCACATCTGAGAAGAAAGACGACCTGTAATTGCACACCTGTGGAATCAGTAAAAACACACATTTATGATCAGTGATCGCTTCACTTGAAACATTAAATCATGACTCGCTGACGAGTGACGGACCTGGCAGACGTAAGGCATTTCCCCGGGTTTGTGGTTCCCCTTCATGTGTTCCAGGAGCACCTGCTCTGACTCAAACGCCAGCTCACAAATCTTACAATTGGCTGAAAAGGGAAAGAGAAGAAAATTACACATGGCCATGAACGGTCACGCCAGACGGAGCTGCACAGATCATCATGTTATACTTGAGGATTCGATGGGGCTGTGAGCGCTCTCGATGTGGCACTGCAGCTGGAACGGAGTCATGTACTGTCGGTAGCAGTGCTGGCAGGTGGTGTGGCTTTCCCAGCTCTCGCTGTTCTGCTTCTCCAGCTCCAGGTGGTGCTTCATATGGTTCATGAACCTGTAAGGGAGGCAGACACAAACGTCAGGCAACCGTTTCACCAGGGTAGCCAGCTTTTACCTGCAAGGATACCCAACAAACTCTTATATATTTCTGTAACAAGAGGAACTGAAATCTCCTTAAAATGGAAACTATTGGCAACTTCGCAATTAGTAAAGTAGGAAAAGGGAGAAAAGATTAAATTACATAAGAAATTTTAATTAAGTATTTCTGTCCAAACCAGAACGGACCCAAAATAAAGAGATAAAATAGATAATAGGCAAAACTCCTGCATGCAGATCAAATGATGATTCATTTATAAAAAGCCATTTTTCTGTACACAACGCTAAACAAATGTCATATTGGTTTTATTAACACAAGACGGAATAATGGAGATGAATGAGTTAAAGAACATTACTTTTACAATCAATTACTAGTTATTTTTAGAGCTTTTCCAGCAGAATCAAATGGTCAGAAATGACAAGAAAAAATGCAAAGACTTCTATCAAAGAAGGTAGCACAGACTCATAGCTGGTAAACAGCGTGATGCGTTGAGTTAATTCTCCCCTGTATCATCCATTAGAAATGAACCAGTTGAGAAAAAGATTTTCAAATATCACCTATATTTCCATATTTTATGTGTGGTTACCATAAAGCCCCATTCTATCCACCAATTAAAACAATGTGTGCATTTAGCAAGCGCACACAACGCTCAGGGTGAACCGAATTCAGCAAAAATTAATAGATAAAAACATAAATGATTAAAAATCACATGACTTATATGCAGTAATTTGAGGAGCATTTCCATTTTTTAAAAAAAGAGAAAATAGATGCATTAAAACTAGATCAGTATCAAGCAGTGGGGGGAAACAAATGTAATATTCATGGCCAGTGTACATGCAGTGGTTATGGTCCAGGTCCCAAAGGTGCTAAAGATAAATGAAGTATTCTCCTCGCTCCTCACTCTCTAAGCATGTATAATAGCCGTTATAATATCAGCAATTACACACAGATTTTTGTTTTGCCTAATGATGTAGTGCCCTGCGGCTGCGGCGAGCACCTCCACAGCTACCTGCCACCGCTGCCCTGACGAGGCACGGCCCATTTTTCAGCCGGTACATTCTGCTACCTCAGCTCCCCTAATAGAAATTTTTGTGTGGATGAACTATGACCTCGACTGTGAGAGTGCGCCCGCGGTACAAATGTGTTTCCCCATTAAAAGCAGCTTACAGAAGCTTTTTTTTTTTTGCAATGCTCTGAAGCAAAGTTATTTAATCAAAGGAGCAGTTCTTACGCCACCTAAACTAGCAGTCATTTTTCATCTTTAGGCCCATGAGGGAAAACGGTCTGATACCATCATCCATCTGAGAGGAAAGCTGCAGTTAGAGCAGAGGAACATGTCCGGCCTTTTCTTTATTGGCACCGGATAGATTTCTTTTTAGCGGTCCCAGTCTGCCTTTTGAGAACACGTTCATTACTGTATGCAGAAAGTTTCTGACAGAAAACTCAAGTGACGGAAAATTATTTCCTCACGTCAGTGGGTTTAAAGAAAAACGTAGGTTGCAGGTTGAATTTGAAGCAACAAATTCACATCATTTTTTTTTTTTTGTTAATTCTGTAAAGCACTTTGTGTTGCCGTAAGTGTATGAAAAGTGCTATACAAAAAAAATTAGATTTGATTTGAAGCATCATCCCTCCTTGTGTCTCGACCTCCGTCTTGACAATCCGACAGCCTTGCTATCCGACATGAAAGAAGGTTTTACATTTAGTGTCGGATTATCGAGTCACGACTGTATTTATGGCTTGATTTTATCTGCCTCTTTGTTTTTAATGTAATTAATTATAATTGTGTTTATGTTCTGTGGACTGATTTTATCTGTCTTCTTGTACTTCTGTGTGAAGCACTTTGAATGACCTCGGGTATGAATGGTGCTTTACAAATAAACCTGCCTTGCCTCGTAGATTTCTTAATGACATTAAACAACTTAATGCTGCTGCTTTTAACACTTTCACCTCAGTGTCAGTGCAACTCATAGAAGCAATAAAACGTATGATCACACCTGATATTGTTCTTCAGAACTTTTAAGCAGCTTTGGCACTTGAAGGTGGTGTTGGTCTTCTGTGCCTCTTTCTTGTGCGTGTCTCCCTCGAAGCGGCCGTAGTAGAAATCCGACACCAGCATGATGCGCTTGTTCGCGTTAATGTTTTGCGCTGATGGAGATGTGCTTCCCACATTTGCACTGCAGCTCTGAAATAAAGACACATTTTACTTATAAATGGGGCAATTCCAGTTCAAAGGGTTATTTATTAAAACAAAGATGTTAACATACCAAAATGAAGTTCTTTTCATTATGGGCTTTGTATACAGCAACAAAACAATGTCTATCACTCATATCTGTCAAGCAAGTACGTCTGTTCATACAGCATTTGTCTCTGGCAGGGCACTGAGGAACACTTTCTCAAAACAGCATTCCCATGTGTTTTGTTTCTATGACAACACCGTATCCCACTTTAACTGCATGACGGGCTAGCATTGCTCCTTGTGATCATTTCTATCTGGCATTTCATACAGCTCAGGATAGAGAGACGTGTCTACAAAAAGCTTCTCCTCATTTTCTCGGTTACTGTGGTGCCAAGTCCTGCCAGTAAGATCAGTTGCTTTGAAGGAAGCGACAGCGATGATGTCAGCGTCTTTCTGAAAAGTTCAGAGCTCAGATCGACCTCACCAAGAGGCAGACCTCTCTGAACATAGACGCCGGGTAGAGCAGTTTTTGTCTAGGTGACAACAAACGCTCCTCGTTGGGAACAGCGAAATAAAGCTGCTGCTCAGAAAAAGATGGCAGCCAGTAAACATCATGGAACAAACCATTTGGTCTTTGTTTCAATCCAAACAATCTTCTTTTGGTGGATCTGTCAAGTTTCTTATGTCAAATTCAACTAGTAGCTACGATTTCACCAGAGCTTCACTCACCATCAGATGATGTTTCAGGTCCTCCTCTGACATGACCTCTTCTTGACAGTTAGGACACTTTTTCTTTACGATGCCATTTTCCACTCTGACAATTACTTTTGCTGGTGATACTGAAAACCAATTAAACGTGACAATTAACAAGATGTAAAGACACAACAAGAGCTAAGATTAAGGTTTGTTTAGCATAACCAGATTACTAAATGTTATCAATAGGATTTTCTCTACTGTTACAAACTCACCCAAGTCCATCTTAGGTCTTTTTGCTGCGCTGTCCATTTCCTGCGGAGTCAGTCCTCGTTTGACTAAACTTTGATCTGCATAAATTCAAACACAAGACATTTCAGTGACCGCCAGCGGATAGAATACAGTGAAGATAAAACAACACATGATGAAAATGACCTCTGTTATTGCTGTTGTCCTTCACAGGCAAAGAAAAGGTCTGAAGAGATTGAGAGGTGGGCCGGTTGGGCTGCAGCTGACCCGGCTGTGCTGAATACACAGCAGGACTCTGGACGTTTGTCAAAGTCACAACGTTGTTGCTGATTTGCTGCACCTGAGGCCTGTGGACGGCACCAGGTATCACCGTGCCTGGAGTGACCTGCTGAAAAAGCGACTGCTGACCAGCTGAAAGACGGAGGACACAGGACTGGCATTAGCAAATAAACATGACTGAGAGCACAAAGGAGATTTAGAAACAGGGCTCTCAGATTTTCACTACATCATCATGGGCAGGAGGATTCATGATAATCAACTTATTGCAATATTTACAGGTTTGGAAATGCTATCAGTTAAATTATTGTTTACGGGGTTTTTGTCCCTGTCTTGGTAAATGAGTTACACTTAAAACGTGGTGCTTAGAGAGTCTGAAGCAATAACTGTACAGTATGTGTTGTTCTTATGTTGGAGTATCAACCCAGTAGCTACTGATGCTGGATTACTTATGATGCTACCAGATTTGAAATATTAACATGATGTTTGATTTTAAACCATTAACGGTGGTGTTGTTGCCACATCGCTACTCAGAAGTATATTAGACTCAGGTCTACCTGGTACGATTGTAAATGATGTCCCAGGAGGATACTGGGTCCCAAGAGAGGCAATAAATTCACTGTTGTTCGCTAACTGCGGAGAAGTGACAATAAAGCCCTGAAAAAAAAGAACAAATCCACATTAGGGGGGTTTGTTCTTATTGCATATGAGCATTATAATACATATTAAAACACTAACACCAATTATACCTGGTTATTGACGATGACAGGCTGTGGAGTGACTGTTGTCAGAGTGGGTGGTGCAGTATTGACTGCATTTCCAGGTATGCTCAGCGGCAGCACTATCGGTGAAGGGCCCACGGCAGGCTGCAGAGTGGAGCGTTTAGTTTCTGTTTTACCAGCAGTGGTCCTCTGAGGAGCTGGAGGGTTAGGCTTCCCATCCTTTTGGTTATTAGCTGTAAGAACATTGAAAAAAAGGGGCCAAAATAAGCAACTGAACAAAACCCTTGTCTGTACATGTCTGAACACTTAAAACACGCAACATGTTAAACATTAGAGGGTGATTAAGAACTATACTGTCATGACTAAGCGATGATTTGTGCTTCTGGATGTTCAATATCACAAAATCAAACAAGCCTTTGTGTTTAAATGCTTCATGTTAATGTGTTTAAAAAGGAGTTTCAACATACAGAGCACTCCGACAAAGATGGGCTCGTCGTCGTCGTCATCTATCAAATGAACTTCAGGAACTTGTTTCTGCCACGGCTCCAGCTCCTCCTCCACACACTCCATAAAAAGTTCAGACATTGTGCACCTGAAACACAGGCAGCTTTTACAAAAAAAAAACCTCCAATATTACAATAATTTGACACTTCTACCATAAACAATGATCAAACACATGCTGCAAACCTCGTATTCCTATCACAAAATTAATTCTATGGCATCTAAACTGGAAAGTCAAGCTGACTGGGAATGCTGATTTATTTGTTCAACTCGTTAATGAGACAGTAGTTTTGTGGTAAAACATATTAAGACATAAAATCTTCCACAACATTTATAGCTTCAGTAGTGTAGCTTAAGATCAACACATGACAAGAAGATAAAATGAAAAAAAGAGAGCGGGACATGATCTGAGAGTGGAAATATCTGAAAACATCTTGGTGAAAGAAGACATTCTGACTCATCACAGCTGGAACATCAACAAATGTAGCCGTGTTGGTTTCAGGATGCTGCAGTATATCACCTGCACTCGAGGTGTTTCTAACGAAGCCAAAATATGAGCTGCCCTTCAGCGTTGTAAATCTTAACTGGCAGTTCTGCTGAACACACGAGCCACCGCTACGACTTACGACTACACTCACATGGACGCGGAAGCCAGATTACTGGGAGAAATTAGATTAAGGCGTGACAGCGAAGGATGCATTTTCTGCATCTGCACTGAAATAACAACAACCTGCTTACGGTTAAATCCACCCTGACAAACAGCTAGTCAGCAGCATCCACTTCCACAGTGATAAACTAAGTCTGGCACCGAAATGTGAAATCTGATCAGTGCTTTTCTGGTTGGAGCGTTTTAAAGGGAGAAGCTGCGGCCGTGTAAAATCTTTCCTCTTACAAGTTACCCATTTTCTCCATCTGGTCCAGTAATTAGGTTAGCAGCACTGGATGTGGTGCACCACAATCTACTTTTTTTTTGTACTTGGCAGCAGATGTTCTATTTGAGCTGATCACTTATATTTAGGTGCAAATGTTAAATACCCACAAAAAGCAATCCATGTCTAACCTGTCAGACGTATCGGTTGTCTTGGATGTGCATTTTTCTGTGATTGAGGACATAAATTCCTCCTTACTGATCTATATACCCCCAAAAATGGAGCAGACAGCGTCGTCTGCCAGGCAGCAGACGCCAATATCATGTTACAGCATTGGTGTAAATACAGTTTGACACAACACTGGCTGGACACCGTTCAGCTACACAATACAGGAAGGCTCACCTCTGCTCTGGGAATTCAACAAATTGAATCAGACAAAAAAATCAGAGCTAAACAAAAAAAAGCAAAAACAGAAAACCTCTAAATTTCTGTGCACTGATCAAAACGTTGTGACTAACAAGCTCGTAATTATATCTTGCCAGACACAGAATATTATTAGCATTAATCTGGACACTTGCTTCTGGTCATCTGATTAAAAAAGTCCAACATTTACCCTCCTTGATCGCTGACTAAATTCTCCACCTCATCCACCAGCAACTAGTCACAACTTTCGTCTACTTGCTGGTAACTATTCCAGGTGTATCAGCACTTTACCCCTGAACAGTTGCCTCTGGCTGCTGGAAATTAGGCTGAAAAGAGTTCAACTCTGTGGATCGTAAAACCAAAACAATGGGCTGAAAGACAAGAAAAGGCAAAGTGGTGCTGGGTGGGAATTCTCAATGGATTTATCACAACAACCTTCACATTGCATGCACTCACTTGTTCCACTCTCACCACAAATATTGTTAGTAGACATTTGAACCTGCAAAAACGTACAATTAACGAACTCCCAACACATAATATCACCTTATTTAGTTGCTTCAGCCAACGTGACAGCGAACTCGTCACACCTCAAGCACAAACAGAGCATGATTTCCATTCAGTTGTCTCCGTCTACATTTTATTTCTCATTTATTCTCCTCCAACTCTGAAAACAAAACACTGAGCTGCCCAGCTTATTCACCAGCGAGTCACTTACGCTGTCATTCAGTGCTGGGAATAGCTAGCTGGAACAATGAAGATGCTGCCCATAAAACTAAAAACGATTTAAACATGTAAAATAGTGATTGTAGCTGCTTTAAAAACTGTGTACTATAGTCACAACAGTATATTATAACATAATCTTTTCTTATGCAGCTGGAGCTTCTTAAACAGCCATCCACAGCTTGTGTACCATTAGAACAATATACACAAATGGTTTTAAATGCACTATATTCCACACAGGCTGCAGTATTCGTGCTGGTTGTTCTAAATTGACCAGGAATCAACTCATTAAGGCCCATTATTGGAACAAAGCTGCTCAACTGCCTTCCAAGATGGCGACAGAATTGATTCCTGATGCTGCTGTCAAACCTCTGCTCACAGACACCATTTCTGTTGTAATACACACTACTAATGACACAACCTTTAGCTAAATTCTCGTGGTTTTGTGACAGGGAATGACAATAAACTCGCACTTTTCTAGCGGTAAAGTCGAATTTGACGAGATGATGCGAGGATGCGAAGCTGCTGTTTTGGTTTTTTAAAGCTAGCTAACCTCGGCGCACCAACACGGTCTCTTTCACAGTGAATTCCTAAATACACACATAAAGGGATGCATTAACAGAATAAATACATTTCTATAAGCACTGCCGCTCGCTAACATTAGCAAATGTTATGTTAGCTTAGCTGCCTAACGCTGAGCATGTTAGCTTTGCGAGGCTTTTTTCATTAGCAGGGCAGCTAATGCTAACGTCCATGTTTTCTTATTCTTCCTGCTCTTCACCTGCTGCAGTCTGAGACGGCATTAACGCTCCGAATACACATTTAAAACCTTCTATAAGCTTCTTTTTTTCCGCCCCAAAATCAGCAAATCATCATATCGTCACGTTGTTATCGATTATCGATCCCAGCTCCCCAACATTAGCCGGGCTACGTTAGCATGCTCACAGACTGTGGGAGGTGGATGCTGGGACAAAGACTGCAGCCACAGTTTGGTGTGCAGGATCCGAGCCTACCTCTTTCACACCCAGCCTCTGGGTTTACGGGCCGAGCCGTGTCTAGACAGCAGTTTCAGCAACAGTCCTTGGCCTTAGGACGATGGAGTTAGTGCGGGGGGGTGAAAGTGTATCGCCGGCCCGGGGCGGCGGAACTGCTCGGACTGTGTGGACCAATCACACCGCCGCACTTCCTCTCTCATTAGTAGTGCTTCCCGGGTTTTCCATATTAACTAGTCTTCTCTGTGGTGTCAGGGATCTCACTGTCCTGGTCAACAGGTCGACAGATTTACTCATTCTGTGCATGCAAAGTCCACTCCAGCCACATTGGATGAGCTGTGATTTGGTTTAAATGACGCCAGTTGCAGTTTAATGCGGTTTCCACTGAGGATTAAAGACCACGCGTCTCATGCAAGACTTAATTGATTATTTCCTAATGAAACAATTTGAATCAGACACTAAGCAAAGGCAACAAATCTGAGAATAGCATTCACCAAATAAGGACAGAAGAAAAAAAAATGACACTAGAATCCAGAATGACTGAGGGTGTGTCTGCAATATAAATATATTTATTTGGGTTGGATATCACATTTAACCGGGACAAACTTCTTTTTGGGCTTACACACTCTATAGCTATGGGTGTCAAAGCAAGATGTCTGCTTGGTGGACTAAGTGTGGCTGCTAAGAAAGCTATCACCAAGAATTGGCTTAAGCCAGATGCCCCATCAATAGAGCGACATAATTTATGAAATATTTGTAATGGAGAGAATAACTTTTTCTCTGTGACTGCAACAATCCAAATTTGAAGCTATTTGAAAAGACTGGAAAAGGTATATTTCCCTGAGACGCCCCTCTTTTGTTTAAGATTTATTTCATTCACCTGATTGTCTTTATATTGAGGTTTTTTATTCTTTTATTTTAATGAAAACACTCTATATTCATGTTGTATTTGCTTCATGTAATTGTATAAAATGTGTTGTGAAAAATAAAAATAAAAATGGGTCACCGTGGGAATATAATTATCTGTGATTAAGAAGATTGTATGTGATGTATTACACATGTGATTCCAAATAAACAATTAAATATGTGTGTATATATACACTGAAAAAAAAATCAAATGTAGCATGCAAATGGTCTTTTCTGACTTTGAGAAGAAGATCAAAAACCTAACTTCTATTGTTTTGGTCAAAAATAGTTGTAATTTAGCCAATTGGGCACAAAGACCTGATCGCTGAGTTAACAGATATCGTACTTAGCTGTGTCTTTAAAGGACAATGATCAGAAAGCGTGATCAGTGCACAGACACTCCTTTGACCTGTGACCATGAAAGGTCACCCTCAAATGCAACGTTTTTCCAAATGACACGACGCCACAGATGGCAGGAGAAAGCTGAGGAGAGGCTGCTGGCATGAGGGATGTGGCCAGACGCTTGAACGTCCACGACTCCACCATTTGTCATCTATGAAATCATTTCAGGCAGCATGGTGCGACAATCTGCCACACGATACGCAAGATTCTGTGTCGGACAAGATGATCCTGTCCCCAAAAAAGTCTGCTAACTTCATCAAGTCCTTCAGGAAAACTGGGACGACATTCCATTCTGCACGAGAACATCATTAACTCTATGCAGATGTGGCTCAGTACTGATGTGATTTTAGGTCTATGACCCCACTCTCCATGGTGACGACACAAATATTTCTTTTTCGGGGGTTGTTGCAGGGTTTGAGTGCGGTGTTGCCTACTTTTAAAAAAAATATTGGAGTTGCAGAAACATGTTTAGTCAATTTGTTGGATTCTCGCTCAACTTTTACAGATCTGAAGTATAATCAGACATGCAATGCTAACAATTAAAAGCACTTTACACATGTCCAACGCACGGGGACACTTTCTGGAATCTGAACAAATTGAACTAAAACTACCTGCAAGGCCAGACACCACTAGATGTAAGCACTGCTCTCATTGCCCTGAAAGCAGGAAGTGCTTTTTGAAATAACACACACGTGGCAGTCACACACAGGAGTACTTGTTAGCAATCAGGTTGATGATACTTCGCCAATCTAAATACAGTAACTGTACAATAGCCACACATGCAGACTTAAGCTGGCTCCTATTCAGACGAGTGTCCTCGTTGTTGTTACTGGTTGATAAAATGCACCAGGTTACATGAGGGCAGGAGATTGCCATGGACGGCATGACTGATAGTTTTATGAAGTTTTATGTGACAGAGCACTTGAAAACAGGTTTTAACATGAGTTTATTATATTAAATACAAAAAATCTTTAATTTTTTACTTTTTTTTTTAAAGGTGGAATGTATTTGACAAGGGTTGCAAGGTGGATCGGTGGTTTGCATTGTTGCCTCGCAGCAAGAAGGTCGCCGGTTCACGTCCTGGTGAGGATCTTTCTGCGTGGAGTCTCCATGTTCTTCCCGTGCAGCATGGGTTCTCTCCGGGTTCTCCAGCTTCCTCCCACAGTCCAAACACATGTTGAGGTTAATCGGTGATTCTAAATTGTCCGTAGGTGTGAATGTGAGTGTGCTTGGTTGTCTGTCTCTAAGTGTAGCCCTGTGATAGACTGGTTACCTGTCCAGGTGAACCTGCCTTCACCCTGAGTCAGCTGGGATAGACTCCAGCCCCCCACGACTCTAGTGAGGATTAAGCGGTGTATAGATGATGGATGGATGGATAGATGGATTTGACAAGCTTCTTACGTTAAAGGAATTTATCTTTATTTGGACATAGAAAAAGAGGTAACAGGTTCTGTGCTGCAGGGTTCTCAGGGTTACACCTGCACACACGCATCAATGTGCAAATAGTCTGCAGATCATTAATTTGTGCAAATGTAATAACACATTTAAATGAGACAGCTTATGAACTCACTGTTCTCATTACACCTAAATTTATCATTCATTGTTACTTGATGTGCCAACTTATGGAAGTTCAAGTACAGTAAAACGAGGCAGAGAAAAGGGAACAGAAAGCGTCTGTGACTCGGGCTGGTCGGCCTGCTGTCGGCTAGATGATGCTGCAGGACTCAGGACGCTGGACGAGGACACGGGGTTGTTGCTGATTTGATGCACCTCAGAAGTGTGAACAGCACCATCAGGTCCAGGCGTTACTGTGGCTGCAGACACCTTGTGGAAGAGTTGCTGCTGAACCGCTGAAAACAACAAACACAAACTCAACATAAATGTAAAAACAACATATGAATCATCACTTATGGATTTAAAACCTGAGCGTACATGAAACAAGTCTCTGCAGCGCTTTCGTCATTTTTACCTGGAACTATTGCAAACGGAGTCCCAGCAAGGCAGTGCGTCCTGAGAGAGCCGATGAAGTCAGTGCTGCTTGTTAACTGAGGAGAAGCCACCATGAAGGCCTGAAAAATAAAGACACAGAGTTCATACTTTAACTTCCATTAATATATTCTGATTAATCAACCTTTTGCAGCTCTGTTTTTGTGAACCCTGAGGTACAGATCACAGCCAAGCCCCCCTGCCTTGAGTCGTATGAGTGTGCAAAGTGCACCTTTGGGTTTCTGTTACCCCTGTGGTGCACTTGCACACAGAGTGGGACTGGAACGAATACATTATCATATATTAGAGGTAGGTGTGTTATAGGCTGTGAAAATCTTTTCCTCAAAGAGCACTTGTTGCTCTCTGGGATGTACTCAGTTTATGAATACAGCAGCTCAGATACAGTGCTAACGGCTACAGAGGAATTCAGCCGAACTCACGTTTTGTGTGCAACAGTTTCGCTTGATATCACATTAGTCAATGCAGTAACCACCAGTGCACTGAGCTCTTGAACTGTAACTGGTAAACAGTGCATTATACAGAATGCACTGTTTACACCTCTGGATAGGCAGCACCTCACCCTCACACCTCTCCTTCTAATGGGGCTCAAGGCAAGACACCACAGTGCCACAGTTAAAGCAATGATCCCTTTTGTCTTCTGTATGTAAATTACAGTGTGCCGTCGCCGGTCGCCGATTGGGCCAGGGCAGATGGGCGGAGACGAGCCGATCACTCAGGACCCAATGGGACGTTCCATCTGGTGATGGCGCTGTTTAGTTTGGAGAGGCCCAGTTAGGTGGGTGGCTGTACTCAGAGCACCAGTGCCTCGCTCTCTTGGGAAAAGTTTATTTTGTGTGTTAAGGCACTTAATCAAAAAGCTGTTGAGGAACAGGGCTAGTTGATAGGACTGTTATTGTTTATTCCCATCTAGGAAGGTGCTGTTCTGTGTACTTTGATTTTTGAACAGTTTTGTTATTCTGTTGAAATTGGTTATACTTTGCTTTTTGTTTTGTCAGTTGAGTTATTTCTATAAGATCTTTTGTCTTTTTAAGTTAACCAAGCACCTTTATGCCCTGTTGTCCCTCAGGTTTGTTGATTTTGGTGAGCTCTGTTAATAAATAATTGTTACTTAGAACTAATTACATCTGGTTTTGTTGCTTCCCTTTCACAAGCTGGGTTGTAACGCACACCATGAACCGACATGATGATCATCAAAATGTACACATCAAGCTACTTTTGCACGACAAGGCCCTTACAATGACTTTTCATCATTTATTCAAGTCATTTACTGCACATAAATTATAATTAACTCCAGCATAATTACTTGGTTGTTGAAAACAGCAGGCTGTGGAGTTTCTGTTTTCAGCTCAGGTGGTGACGTATTTACAGCATCTTCCTGAAGAAGTGAAGGCTCCGGTTTACACTCTGTTTGGTCATTAGCTATAAAAATGTAAACAAAAGCAGAAATGAGGCATTTTGCAAATGAGCATTTTAGCTCAGCTCACACAGACATGTTAGAAACTTGGCTCAATTATCTACTAAATTACTTTTATGTAGTTAAATATCAATCCAATGTCAGTATGATGACTAAACATCATACTTTTGTCTAATAACAGCCAGTCATTTTAACTGAACCTACATACAGTGACACAATGTTTTAACTGACATTTGTGTTTCAGTGCAGTGCAGAAATCGCATGTTTATTTAAAAAAGATCGACACCAGCATGTCATGTTACGTACCTGTATCTTCAACATCATCTTCGACTTTAACTTTAATTAGTGACGTTTGCTTTTGCCACGGCTCCAGCTCCTCCTCCTCACATTCCAGTAAGAGCTCAGACGCTGTGGACCTGAAACAAAAGGGACAATCTGTGACACATCTGGTAAAAATCAGACAAATCTTTAGATATTACTTTTTACAAATAACACAGAACTAGTCCTTCAGTTAGTCCTGGAGGAATACATTTTTAAAAAGGGGGCAAGGATGTGAACATGTGTGCTAAAGTGTCTAAATAAATAAATAAATGACTGCATTCATTAACTGATAAGTGAGTGAGTTGAATAAACGATGCAATTACAATTTTCAGTCTTGGCAGTGCCTTATCCTAGGGAGACATGTCTGTACTTTTGCCACCTAGAGTATATAATATTAATTTATTTGCTTCCCTTTTTTGAACCATTTTAAAAATTCTAAATTCCGATATTCTCCAACAGGAATTGGCATTTTCTACAACTTGTGTTCTGTAAATCTGAGCACTGATCCACTCAGTGTCATCCACTGAACAAAAAGTTAAATGGTAAATGCACTTATATAGCACTTTTCTACCTTAGTGGTACTCAAAGCACTTTACAATATTTTCTCATTCACACATTCATACACCAATGGCGACAGAGCTGCCATGCAAGGCGCCTGCCTGCCATTGGGAGCAGCTTCAGGTTCAGCGTCTTGCCCAAGGACACTTCAACTGTGGGGCGGGGCAGGATCGAACCGCCAACCTTGTGATTAGAGGACAATCCGCTCTACCACCTGAGCCCAGTTGCCAAACACAAAGCTACAACTGGATTAATCGATTCCAGTTCAACACAACAGGCCTGCAACAAAGCCCGCCTTTATGCTCTATTCACTTTTTGCCAAGGTGAAAGTCCACCTGCCTTCCAGAAGTGTTTCTGTTGAAGTAAACAAAAAGTACGCAAGAGTCAAAGACGTAAAGGTACCTCTGAGGAATTATTGGTACGTAGACATCTTCATCACCACTGTCATTGGGTCCAGCAGCTCTCAGATCAGTTGATTCTGATCTATTAGAATAAAAAAATATATCTGATGATGCAATCCAAGGAGCCAAATTTATTTATGATAAATGGTGGATAAGATAAAATTACTTTATTTTCTTCACACTGTCGTATTCATCCTCAGCAATGGTGACCTCCATCTCCTCACTGCTGAAAATGACAGTGAGGATAGTGATAGTTGTGCTTCTTGTAGATGTAGAAGCACATGATTAATGAATTATGACACCCTCTGATTTACAGCCCCTCACATCAGTCTAGGACAGGGGTGTCCAATCCTGGTCCTCGAGGGCCACAATCCTTCAAGTTTTACATGTTTCCCTCTTGATTCAATCGATGAGCTCATCATCAAGCTCTGTAGAAGCCTGATAACGATCCTGGGAAACACCTAAAACTTGCAGGATTGTGGCCCTCGAGGACCAGGATTGGACACCCCTGGTCTAGGACATCTATGCCATATGCAGCGCAATGACATCAGCTAAACAAACGGAAAAAGTTTGGGTTTTTTTCCCCCATTAAATTCAGAGTATCGTGTCTACAGTACTCAGAGACATATACACCAACTGAATTGTACATTTAGTAGTGTGAAAACATGCTCCTTACTTACTAACCTGTCCTGGATCCAGGCCAGCTCTGATGACGTCTGATGTGTAGTGTTGCTCTGATGTTTAGCTTCATGTTGATGCTGCTGGCCACTGCAGACACACACTGATAAGTAATTTTCTGACAACTTGAAAGTTTTTACAGAATATGGACATTCATTTTGTAGCCAGACACACATGCAGTGAAATAAAAACATGGCTACTAAACGCCAGAGTCTCAGTAAATCAGAGAATGCAAAGCACCACCGTGTCTTGTAAGGTGAATGTCAGACTTGTCAGAGTTAATGGATGAGTCTCATTAGACTCAAAGAGCAAGCACATCCTAACCACAGCGAGCCACCATGTTCCTGCTTTAACTCTCTATTGATGTGATGTCTTCCACTCCTCGCTCAGCCATGCATCCTGTCGTCCTGGGCTCATAGAATAAATGTTTGAATGATAACATATCTATTCAGTTTGCAGTCTAAGCACATCAAAGATTTGCTTCTGGGTAAAAATCTGAGTGTTTGTCCTGATCAGGGCACTCAATGATCAGCTGAAATGTGCCGGCAGGAAGGAAAGATAACGCATGCAGGTGGAAACCAGCCGTAAAAATGAGGCTACGTTATGACAACTTACCTTTCATGGTCTGGTCCAGGACTTGATGATGCAAAAGACTCTTGTATACTAGTTTCAGCAGCTGTCTTTAACGCTGAAGATCTCTCTTCAGAACTGTGAAAAGAAACCTTGTTGTTAGACACAAACACTCACCTTGAAAATGTTAAGCCTTCAAACTCACCCTCGGTTCGGCAAACACCCAAGTTTCCGAGTGTAACTGCTAAATATTGTCTGAAAACACCCGTCATAGAAGCAGGATCACAACCAAGACTTGAATCCCCCTTTTTTTTAAACCAACATCTACCTACAGAATAAACTATATCATATTTTTCTATTTTTTTGCTCATTCCAAAAACTATTTAAATGTGAATGAATATAGTACAGATTGGATGCAAAAATATGACAACAAAAGAAGGAATGCAAACTTCAAAATGCCTTTATTGTTTCTTTTCACTTTATTCTGAGCTAACACATGATGACACACGGTAGAAAAACTGTGAAAAAATACAAAGAAATGTATATAACAAGCATGATATACATGTAATAGGTCTGACATTGTTCTCCATTGTGTTAGCTGATGCAAGTAAAAAGCTAATGCAATAAATATTTTAAATTTTAAATAAAAACTTTAAAACCAAACTGAGCTGCTCGTCTATTGAATTCACATCACACTGCTTTTCATTTCAAACTTCACTAATACATGTCACTGCTTTAAAACGCCAATTTAATTCAAAATTCCAGAATGCAAATCTATATCTAAATAATGGTTCTCAGTATTATTATTAGCATTATTATTCTTAATTTCCATGTTTCATCTCAGTCCACGGATGACTTAATAGAACAGTTTGCTAGCAGGCTTAGTTATGAACTGGCTGCCATTTATGATATGTAAAAACTGTGCATGAGGCCTCACCTGGACAGTGATGATGATGATGACAGAGCTCTCTTCTCTCTTCTCTCGGCCTTAATTTTCTTCAGAGCATCTTTAAAGTAAAACAAACAGCATTCACTCACTGAATATGGCAACTTCATTTTCTAGCTCCTTAATGTAGCGGCCATTTCCATACTGAGGCATTATAACACGATAATATCAAGTGTCTGCTAGAGTGAAGTGATAAATGCTTACAGAGGGCCCCGACACACCAGGAGGTCACTCTCTAAACACTGGCACAAACGAGGCAGATTTTGCATTTCTTCATATTTTATGCTAAAAGTTGCACATAAACCCCCGACAGATGGCCGCCAGCTGACCATCAGCATGCATGAACACTGAGAGGACGTAACTCATCCGCGTTCTGATCCAAAAACAATCGCAGAACGAGAACTAACAAGTTAACGCAGCGACATAAATCAGTTTTAACAGTTCTAGTAAAAGGTCTTGAATAGTAATTAAGATTGTGAAATGTCATATTTTTGAAATATCGAAGCAATACAGGGATAATTCACGAAGTCAAACAGCGATTCAGACAGGAACTCTGCCGCCAATTCAACCTGCTCAGTCCGCTGAATGAATGCTGAAGGTTGGGTTCAGGCAGGAGAGAGTCAAACAACAAGCAGAAGTCACCTGCAGTCACTTAACAGTAACGAGCAGCGTCGACACTTTACTGTTGGTCTGTGTTAGTTATTCTAAAGGATGTGCTGGTGAGAATTTGAAAGATTTGGATGTTTCTCCAC
Source organism: Stegastes partitus (assembly GCF_000690725.1). Classification (NCBI taxonomy): domain Eukaryota; kingdom Metazoa; phylum Chordata; class Actinopteri; family Pomacentridae; genus Stegastes; species Stegastes partitus. The sequence continues at coordinate 5,610 of NW_007579400.1, read as the reverse complement.
TGGGTCTATAGTATAAAGCCCTTTGTGATCTATATTTGATGCCACACCATGTGTAACGTCATATATAAGCACTTTGCAAAATTATGTTTTGTCTTTGCTGTTCATTTCAATAAGACAGTTATGGTTCAGATAGAAGTGTTCGTAAGAAAATAGTAAAATAAAAATGATTTAAGGTGCATCGAAGCTGATCAAATGGTGCTCGTGTATTTCACAGTGAAGGAGATTTTATAAACTTTATAAACTATGACCACATGCACACTCACATTTGCCAGCATTTCTGCCTTTGTGTGGACAGAGTATCGGTATTTGAAGCTGCAAATGTTTGTGTATGCACAAACAGGACAACGCTGAGTTCTGACACAGGGGTTGATCGTTTATCAGATCTGATAAATAGTATTTTTCCGATTATGCATATTGTTATTTTTTGTTTGTTTTTGTAGATCAATGCAAAGACGCCCTATTCTGTCCTGCCTGCAGCACTACCTCATTGGTTACAAGTCAGGAGTAATCGACTATTAAACACTGAAGGATAAATGTTGAAAAGTTCTGTTGTAGTTATTGGTTTTAATTATTCATAGCATCAGTCTGCATCAACCCTAAAAAAATTTAAAAAGCAACTTATCAACTGACTGTTATTCTTGACACTGAAACAGAAGAATTACAGCAACCATCACCTGAAATGTGACGCAGAGAGCCTTCAGCTTGTCGGTAGATGTCCTTTGCCAAGATTGCTTCCTGCTCAGCTCTGTTCGTCCGTTTCATTTCTGGGCTGATGTGTGCCTTTTGAACTTCAAGAAAGGTTTCATGTCCCATGAAATTCAGGTGAAGATGTTTGGCCCATTGTCTGAAGTGTGTATAGGTGCCTCCAGAAAAGAGAATGGAAAGAGCTGTAAGAAGGTGGATTTCAGGAAACGCCTCTAATAGATAGGGTGACGACATCCAAACACCCTTGTGTCCACCGAGGCAGCTCCATGTTACCTTCGTCTGTGCACCATAATGAGACACCTTCTTTTTGGTTATGGTATGTCCACAGGTCTGACACTTCTTAAACAGCTCCATCAAACAGCTGTCATTCACAATAGTCTTTGACTGAGTCGAGTTAGTTTCCTCGTTCTCATCTGATTTTGATGTTGCTGTCGAGCTTAAGTCAGTCTCTTGGTGGAGGCTCTCTCTCAGGAGACCCACAGATGTTCCACTGCACAAATGTTCACTCAGTTCAGCTGGTGGAGCCGACCGGGATGCATTACTTGTAGTTCCTGAGGATATCTGGAATAAAGACACAGCAGATATAGAATTCACATTTAGTTCCTACTAAACAGCGTTCACAACAGCAAGACAAGTTACTTTGGCTGCATGTAGTACTCTTTAGACAGAAAATAGTTAATCGATAGCTTGTGCTATTCTTACAGGTAGTGGCAGGGAGGGAGAAGGTGATTCAGCGTCCACACCAGTGCTTTGGACACCTGAGGAAGACGTCTGTGTACATACACCCTTGAGTGAAAACAGACTGTTAAACCAGCAGTGCTACATCGAAGAAACACCTCATTCAGGAAAGAGGGCAATTGTCCTAATTTGTCTTCATGACTGTGTGTACAAATAACTCCTAATACAAGTTAACTGCACATATTCTGCAAAAACAAAGCTTAGCTTTCCTACTTCATACTTACTGAAGTTAATGTATTGGCCCATTGCAACACGCTGTCCACAGCAGACACTGCAGGAGAGGCTTGAGCTGCTGAACTGGGACCCGCTGACTTATGGAAAACAACAAAAATGACAAAAAACACACAGTTTAAATATGTGCACACTTGATAGTTTTCACCCAATCTCACACTGGAAAACAAACATGGCGGCTGCTTAGGTCAACATGACCCGACTAACTCTGTACAACACATCAATAAAAATACCTTTTGTTCAACCAAGTGCCTCTTGAGTACTTCCCTCATATTTCAGTCAGTTAAATGCTAGTTTGTTCACAGTAATAAACAAAACCCACAAAGTAATTTGATGAAACTGATCATAGTTCTGAAGGCATCTAAAGAATCCTAAGACTCTCAAAAATGTCTCATACTAAAGCCCATTTTAACAAATGAATGAAAGCCTCACATTCACAGAAAACACATCCTTCAAGCTTCAGCTCAAAACACCACAGAGATAGCTTAGACATCGCTCTGAAGTGACTGCTGGTTACCATGCAGTCTTAATGGGCTGTGTCTCAGTCACCATTTCATAACTTTTCCATTGTCCGACAACAGAAATGGACAATGATGCAAATGAGAACAGCTTTGTTGGGAATTTATCAGTATTAAAATGCAGTGAATGCAAGCACTGCGAGGAGGAGAGAAGTGAACACTCGTCGAGTTTATGTTGACCTCAAGCACAACAGGCAACATTATGACAGAAACCCACAAAGTCCTTATTAACGTCATAAAGTTTTTAACATCTCTGTATGTCCATCAAGTCCACGGGTCTCTGACCTTTAGGCATTGAAGATTGGGGTCATCCGGTTATTACCATACATCCAAACCAAGATGTTGGCCAAAAATACAGGAAATGTAACAGGTTTGTACTCTTAAACTTGTCATTATCACATCTAAATGTCGCGAAGCGTGTCACATAAATAGGATGGCAGGAACCGGAGCTCAGGGAAACATCTACTTTTGTGTGGAAAGCATCTAGTAACACATATAGTGCTGCTTTAAATAAAGGCTCACAGTTTGTCCTTCGACTTAACTTCATGTTACCTGCCTATTTATTTGTATATGATGATTTAATACAGGGGTGTCCAATCCTGGTCCTCGAGGGCCACAATACTGCATGTTTTAGATGTTTCCCTCTTCCAACACACCTGATTCAAATGATCAGGATCGCTATCAGGCTTCTGCAGAGCTTGATGATGAGTTGATCATTTGAATCAGGTGTGTTGGAAGAGGGAAACATCTAAAACATGCAGGACTGTGGCCCTCGAGGACCAGGATTGGACACCCCTGATTTAATATGATCGCAGGGGTTGCCAGTTACTGTGCCATGTTCCAGCATAATGTATGGAGGCGTTTTTGGTCATGTTTTCAATAGGCCTTACACTTAACAGTCTGTTATCTACATTTGGGGTGTGACATTTTAGTTAGCAAAGGCAGCAATAGAAAGTAAACAAACCTGTTAAACACACAGTATGTATTTTCAAAATGTGGGACCTTATATTTACCTCAACTTCTAAAGGTGCATCTTTGTGCAGCTGCCCCACAGGGTCTGATTTTGCAGCTCGGTAAAGTAACTGCCCACTACATCAGGACAACCTCTGATTGGCTAAGAACACATAAATTAACACAGGTCGTAGCTATTAAAACGAATCTACTCACAGTTTTAATGCTTGAGGACGGGTCCCAGATAGTTGGAATTGATCCTTTCTCCAATATCATCCTGGATATTATGCCAGCATGGTATAGCCCCCGATTTACTATACACTCTGGTGCAAAATGCGCTGAACACACCAAAATAGACTTACTAGCAATGGGCCGAGGCAAGTCTCCAAAAATAAAATCCATCCACTTGTCTGAAACGTGTTTCTCTCTGGGAAGGCTGTGCAGTGATGTCTTTGATGCACTGCAGCCAGGAATAATACACTTGACTTGGCTGGTTTTCCTTGACATGTCTACACACCCTCAGCTGAGCACGAGTCCAACAGCTCAACCCGGAAGAAGCGGGACACGTGAGGAGCGGAGCTTAAACCTGATTGGCTGGTAGAGCGGGGCGGCCATGTTTGTTTTGGGACCGGAGGAGTATATTTTCTCATGGCTTTTACTTTACACCCCCGAGGTAACAAAAACACAAAACCGAATCGAAATGCATCTTTACTTTATAGTTTCCACATTTTCTAATTGTCCCCCAGCATTGTAATGTCGACAGAGCTCTGACGTGTGGACAAAAACGACCAAAGCTAACGATAACATTAGCCACATTAGCCGCTATACGTGCTAACACTTAGCGACTCCAACAGGCTAAATTGTAAAATATAACAAGACACTAAGTGTAAAACTTACGGTTTCCAAATGTGAACCTGGGTCACGAACAGTCGGTACTGATCCATCTTTGAGCTTCAGCTTTGAGGCGAATCCAGCCTGGTACTGACCCTTATTGAGAAAGCAGTCGGACGTGAAATGGTTGGCACATACATACAGGAATTTCCCGACTGTTGAGGGAACATTGCCGTCAAAAATAAAAGTAATCCACCGACTCTTCAGGTCCTCGGATGCCGGCAGCGTATGTAGACTCTTTCGTTCGCTTTTGCAGTCGACAACAGAGCACCTGTAGTGCCAAACGCGGCGCTGAGACATTATACTGAGTAGAAACGACTCCGGCGACGAAATAAAACGAATGTCTCCTAAAACAGCCTTAATGCTTTGCAGCCTGAACCCCACGAGAAGTTGGAAATCGTCATCCGTCAGTCTCTGGTCTGTGTTGACATCAAAATAAACTTGCCGCGTGCGCTCCCTTAGGACAACCCCCTGCGCAATGCATTGTGGTCGTTGTAGGATTTTCCCATTACTAGCAACAGGGACGAATAATAGTTTTCTGTCAGTTTTCTCCCATCATAACTTCTACAATTTCAACTTTCCATGTCATTGACAGCTTATTTTTTTCAGAAAAAGACCTCTTTCCAAAGCTACTGTTACACAACACTCTGCCACATTGCATGGAAACAGCTGAACAGGTGATTTATTTACCTGTGCTCGGCTCCTGTCACCTGCTGCCACAGACGTGCTGAGCTGCCCTCCAGAGAAAACAGACGGAACCACGTTGGACTTGAGGACTTTTCGGGGCGTTGTTTTCATAAGTTTTGCCTTTGAGGGCCGTTCTGTAACATCCCTCTGTGTGCAAGTTTACGATAACAGATAACTCCATTTTTGTAGATTTTCACCAAACTTATTTTTTGTTGTTTGCTTGAGATGATATCAATCAGACTGAAGCTGAGTGGATCTGACTCAGTAGAAATGACAAAAATAGAGATAACTTAAGTTTGATTGATGTTGTCTCAGGTAGACGATGGAAAAGTGGGTTTTCTGAAGGTTTGTGAAGATGGAGGTTTCTGTTTTTGCAAATGAACTCTTCACTTGTTGATATATTGTTCCTACTGACAGTTTGATTACACACATTGACATTTGCAGTCACCTGACGAAGAGTCACGTTTTCTTACGAATGCACGAGCATCAGCCATCAGCAAATGTGTCGCCCACAATTTTCAACCAGTGTTTACCTGATGAACTTTCTCATAGATCTGAAAGCAGAAGTTGCTGCTCCTGTTGAAACACCAACAACCAAGCTCCTGCCATCTGTGCCCCAACAGTGAACCCCTTTTCAATGTCACTCATAAGATCCTTTTTTTCAAAAAACCTTTATTTAACCAGCAAAAGGCTCATTGAGATTGAAAATCTCTTTTTCAAGAGTGTCCTGGCCAAGACAGGCAGCAGCACAGTCACAGACAGACGAGGTCACAGCAGCATCCACACAGACAACATTACTCATAATACATGGTGAGATTACATTTAGAAGATCAGAAATCAACATATCAGCAGAGATCAGAAACATCCATCCATCCATTATCTATACACC
>NW_007579399.1:162110-163246 GCF_000690725.1 Stegastes partitus | reverse complement strand
GCTAATGCCATCTTGTTGATGCTAATGTAGCAGCTAATGCTACTTGTTTGAACCAACATTAAAGTCGGTGAATAAAATTGTAGCAGCTGTTTCATACGTCTCAACCAGTTATTGATTATTGATCGGTAACATTCAGTTAGGGACACGTAGCATCTCTGGTCTGAAGTTTTACAGCCACTAAATGTTGTTGCTGAGCCGTTAAAGTGCAGTTAAACTCTGACATGTTCAGCGCTGCTGCTCACTGTGAACACATTAGCAGTTCAATCTTTTCTGTCCCTGATTCAAACTGGTCGATTCTCGACTCGTGGATTTAAATCTGATAACCAGCCAGACGATCAATAAAACATCTACATGACACATGGAAGCAACAAGCAGCCAGTTTTATTCAGGTTCCCACCGACAGAGACAGAACTGGGCAGAAATCAGAGCTGCAGGAAGTTGGATGGTTTCTAACTGATGAGTTTCATGTTTGTCACTGATTCAGTCCAACATTACGTCTAACAGATAAAAGATGAACTTCATGGTTTACATCGCTGAGACATCAGATGGAACCGTGTGATTATTCTTATCAGGACCCATCTGCTGTTGGACAATAACCGGATGTTCTTAACTAGTTCAGAACCAGACCAGCTTCACGGATGAACATCCCGTCATTAACATGTTCATTAGTGCTGGTCGAGGTTTTTATCAGAGCCTTGGTTGCTTTGTTCCTTCTGCCATCAGACTCTACTACATGTTATTAATCACTGGGATGTTGTTGCTGAACTCTGCCTGGTGGGAACCTTTAAACATCCACTGATGGCGTCATGCAGCAGCAGCAGCAGCAGCAGCAGCAGCAGCATTTTACCGTTTTCATCCACCGTCTGGACGTTGGCTCCTCTGGACAGAAGCTCCTGAACTGCCTGCTTCAAACCGCTGCGAGCCGCGAGATGCAGAGGACTGAAGGGAGGAGAGTTTATAGAAATAATGAGTAAAAGGTGTTTTACTTTCACTGTTTGTCGCTGAATGAGGAGAAAATGAGCTGCTGCTTCATCTGAACACATTTAAATGTGTTTCCTCAACAGGTCTGAAGGCAGGCATTAAACCAAGAGACTGACATCGTTTCATGGCCGCAATGGGAAACAATTTGCAGATAC
>NW_007579399.1:150241-161145 GCF_000690725.1 Stegastes partitus | reverse complement strand
GCTCAGGCTGGAGGTACTCACGTCTGCAGCGCTGCATTTGTGGCGTTGATGAGCGCAGAGTCGGAGAGTTTCTCCAGAATCAGCATCACACAGTTTTCTTTCCCCTGAAACAAGAAGAAGCGTCACGTCGGACCAGAACCCTGACCGTGAGTCTGTCAGCGCTCTGTGTTCTAAACATGAACTCTGCACGGCGCCCCCTGTGGACACTCACGTTGCTGCAGGCCAGGTGCAGCGCCGTGTTCCCGTCCTTGTCCGTCAGACTGAGGTCGGTGCCATTCAGCAGAACCTCTGCAGCACAAACAAACACACAGCATGAGTCAGAACCAGAACCAGAACCGGTCCCTGAATGAACTGTGAGTAGTAGCTGAGTACCCAGAGCCGCCGCCCGGCCCTTCTCCGCCGCCATCATCAGGGCGCTGCGACCCGACTCGTCCACGGTGTCTCCAGGTGCATCGTGGGAAAGCAGCAGCTGGACACAGTCGACGTGACCCGCAAACGCCGCGGCGTGAAGAGGAGTCCTGCAGGAGAGGAAGGGTTAGCCGGAGGAAGCAGCACAGCGCCAGAGCTGCAGCGCCGACACTCACCTGCCCTTCGAGTCTCTACAGCCGGCGATGTCCGAACCCATCGCCTCCAGCAGCAGCGCCGCACACGCCTCGTGGTCGTTCACCCTGACGCACAAACAGGAAGTTAGTGTCTGAGCAGCACGCGGGTCCAACAAGGAGAAAACCTTCAGCTCCAGGAGGCAACGTATTGATTCTCTGAACCTCAGAGTCCACCGGCAGGTTTAACCTGCACGTCAGCTTCAGATCATTAATAAATAACAGAACCTGTAAACTCACTAAGAACCAGCACATCTTCAGCTTTTAACTTTCTTTTGTCCTACATGGTTCTGTCTGGACAATGACCCAATCTGAACCTAAAATCACTTTATTCTACACATTTCATTTAATAATTTGCCCCAAATAAACAGTTTAAAGTAGATTCTGTAAAACACACTAAACATTCTGCGCTTCACAGTGACTCAGCTGTGATCTACAGACGTGCATCCGTTGTTTTCACAGACAGGAGACGAGAACAGACACCAGTTAGAACATCCATCCAGAGAGAACCCACGCTGCACAGTGAGAACATGGAGACTCCACAGAAAGATCCTAACGGCGTCCTAACAATGAGGTGCCGGTGCTAACCACCGAGCCGCCTGCAGCCCCACATGAGAACATAAGCAGTAAAATATCTGTACAAACATTTTCCTTCTTTTTAACAACTTGGAAAAATGTCGTTCTGAGTCCTGCTAACAGAAGACGTCTCTGAGCTCTCTCTCCGTCTTCATGTGGTTCTGGTTCCACAGAGCTGCAGGACTTCATGTTAAAACCACCAGAAGCTGCTCAGAGACCAGCTGCAGCTGAAACCTAATGAAGGTAAATGAACAGCTGTGATCGGAGGGACTCACACGGCGCAGTGCAGAGGGGTGAAGGGGTTTCCATCGATGCAGCGGCAGCCTTTCTGCTCCAGCAGAACCTCCACACAACCCTCATGACCTGCAGACACAAACACAGATAAGTTCACCTTTACATCCACTGATCAGGGATCAATACCAGCGATCGGCGGACGACCTGACCGTAGTAGCAGGCCCAGTGCAGCGGCGTGTAGCCGCTGTGGTCCCTCAGCGGCGGCAGCGATGGCGGCTCGGAGCAGGCGATGCTCAGCAGCTCGCTGAGCCAGGAGGCGTGGCCTCGGGCCGCCGCCAGGTGGATGGAGGTTCGACCGCGAGAGTCTCCGAGTAGAACGGATGCTTCCTGCTCCAGCAGACACTGAATACACTCCTCCTGACCACACAGCAGCTGCAGCAGCAACAACAGCAGAGGGGGTTAGAACATCACAGCAGGTTCTAGCAGGTTTCATGGGTCGGTTCTGAGTTCCCAGAACATTCTTCTACAACAGCAACATTCTCTGAAGAACAAGTTGGTGAGAACGTTGTCAGACTGTTTCACTCCAACGGCGTTAAAACATTGTGGGAATGTTTTATCACAGAACGTTCTCTAATGTGTTTCCTCAACAACGTCCACAAAACATCCTGAGAACCTAATGAATCAGATCACATGAACATTTGATAAAGTGATCTGTGGTCTCGATTACATGCAGAAAACATTTTTTTAACGTTGGTTTGTTCTCTTTGTTACGGTGGAACTGAACTGATCTCCTGAACGTCTCCGTTTGTGTCTCGGTTCACTTCTACCTTCACAGGATCATTATCAAAACGTCCCAACATTAGATCAACCCTCTGAAGCATCATTAGAACCTGTAGATAACGTTGTGTGAACGTTCCCAAACATCATGCTACGGCTGGTGCTCACCCCGAGGTGCAGCGCCGTCAGGCCGTGCTTGTCGGCCATGTTGACGTTGGCGTCCCGCTCCAGCAGCAGCGACACGGCGTCCACGTGGCCTCCAGCCACCGCCAGCATCAGAGGAGTCCTGCAGGGACAAGACAGCGTCAGAGGAAACCAACGGAGGACGTCTGGAATAAAGAGCTGCACTTACTGTCCCTGAGAGTCGGCAGCATCCACCAGCTCTGCAGCGTCTGCTTCGTCCAGCAGGAGGCACACACACGCCGTATGACCGTTCATCACTGACAGGAAGAACAACGGAAACGTCACCGTCAGCGAGCTCAGGCTCAACCAGAACCGTCTGAACGTTCACAACGAGTCAGAGGAGCAGCAATATGAAGACGATCAATAGTAATAATGATAATCTACAGGCTCCTTACTGGCCCCAGAGGTTTGAGCTGCTGCATGAACCTGATCACCTACAACCGTCAGAGTTCATCAGTTTGAGAGTATTTTCAGAACAACTTCTCTCCTCTGGGTCCAACAAAGCTCCTGGCTCTGCTGTTTGTATCAGCCTTTATCAACTCTATCACGAAGGAAAATAATCTTTATGAAACTGTTCTGTCGTTACACGTATCTCAGAATAAAAAGCTGCAGCAGAGTTTCTCTCCTGAGCAGCAGAACAGACTGGAGACGTCTGAAACAGCTAAGTTTAACCCAAACCACAAGCGCTGCACTTTGCACTAAACTCTGGTTCAATCTAAACACGTTCTCTCTGATCTACAGCTGAACGCAGAATTCAAAAACACATCCTCCTGCTTCAGCAACACTCCTTCACTGTGTCATCATGAAGCTCATTCAGAGTCTGACAGAAATAATTCACAGTTTTGTGTTTTTTTAATGTATCTTGCTAAGAAGGCAAACCTGCGTAGAAGATAGTCTTAATGACATTATCACAGAGTAACGACAGAAAACCTCCTGAGTGACCTGACGGAGGCCGATCATGCAGCTAACTGTTGAGGAACACGTCGAATAAATGCTTCATACATTTATTACTCCTTGACCAGGGTTCAGTTTGTCGAGGTAATAAATGTAGGTAATTAGAGCCGTTGCCAGGAGCGACCAGCGTTTACCTGCCAGGTGCACGGCGTTGCGTCCGTGCTGCCGGTCGGTGCAGCGCGGCGACGCCCCCTGGCTGAGGAGGGTGTGAACGCAGTCCCTGTGGCCCCTCAGAGCGGCCAGAGCCAGGGGGGTCCGGCCGGCCTCGTCCCTCTGGTCCACCTCGGCCCGGCCCTGCAGCAGAACCTCCAGCGCCTGAGCGTGGCCGTGGTACGCCTGCACACACAGCTGGAGTTACTACAGCGACAACACCGTCAGCAGCCAGTCGGAGAACACACAGAAAACCACTGAGCAGCGAGAAAACAACCTTTAACCATCAAAGTGTCCAGAGTAGAAGGAGGATTTTATATAAATGGAGGAAAAAGGAAGCAGGATCTCATCACTCTGTCCTTCCTCAACATTTTAGGATCTATTTCGAGGTTTCATTGTTTGTTTCTGTTTTGTTTTTTTTAATGGGAACTCTGGAGTCCAACAACTAGAACAACTGGACCGGTTTCAGCTCCACCGCTTCACTCACTTGACTTCCTCTCTTGTTGTGTTCTTTTATTCTTATTAAATTTTTTACTTGTATTCAGATTGTTGTTTTATGTCTTCTATGATAACTGAACAGCTCTTTGGTTCAGCTGCTGGGTCTGCTGGTTCTGACATGAAGCCTGGACTTGTTCGGTGACTAGGGTGTGCGTCGGCAGCGTTTGTGGACTCACGGCGAGGTGCAGAGGGCTCCGGGCGTTGGGGGATTCGGGGTCGTCCTGGTGGCTGTCGTCCCGGTCCAGCAGCTGCAGAACCAAACAGAACAACCCGCGTCACACTCAACTATCTGGTTTTATCGGATCGACTGAAGCATTTCTGGACGTTTTTTTTTTTAAAGCCAGTGTCGACGCTGCAACATCTGGACGGTAAAACACGACCCGCAGCTTGGATCCAGTAACAGAGCTCACGGTGTCACACGGTTCTGTCCCGTGTCATACGTGTGTGCAGCGTGTGAGCAGACTGACCAGCTCCAGACAGTGCCGGTGTCCGTAGGCTGCAGCGTAGTGAACCGGGCTGTAGCCCTGCTGGTCCTTCAGAGACGCCGTCGCTCCGCTTTGAAGCAGGAAGTCCAGACACCTGCAGCACAGATTAGACGTTACCACCAACAACATCACCACCACGTTCCTCTCATGGTCCAGGTCCAGTGTTTCTCATTTCGTATGATATCATTTATTACATTCACTGTATTTCAGTATCGTAACTCCCTTAAATTTTATTCACTGCATTTCTGACGTCGTTTAGTTTTTTCTGATTAACATCTGGAACAACTTCAGGACTAGTTGTTGTCTTGGATCTAATCGGTGTCGCTTGTCTGCTTTGTCCTTTGTGGTTATTAGTGGAGTCAAACTGAACGTCTTTCTGTTTCCGTCTCTGTTAAAGATCTCTGCCTTCTTATGAGATCGTTTACTGTCTGTTGGCTTCACTTTTACAGCTTCTGCACAGAACAAAGGCGACAAACAGTCTCCAGACATCTTCACACTTTCAATGCATTAAAACTTTAAACATAATTTATTGAATCATTAAAATTCTTTTTTCATGTTTTTTTTACAAGAAGCTGGAATTATTTAACCATCCATCATCTCTACACCTTAATCCTCACCAGGGTCGTGGGGGGCTGGAGTCTGTCCCAGCTGACTCAGGGTGAAGGCAGGTTCACCTGGACAGGTAACCAGTCTATCACAGGGCTACACTTAGAGACAGACAACCAAGCACACTCACATTCACACCTACGGACAATTTACAATCACCAATTAACCTCAGCATGTTTCTGGACTGTGGGAGGAAGAACCCGGAGAGAACCCACGCTGCACGGGGAGAACATGGAGACTCCACGTTCCTAGTGAGGATTAAGGTGTATAGATGATGGATTGATGGATGTTCGCAAAATTTATTCAAACGTTCCATTGAGTTTGTGAGTTTTCTGTTTGTCAGATTCTGTGGAGTCTCCATGTTCTCCCCGTGCAGCGTGGGTTCTCTCCGGGTTCTCCGGCTTCCTCCCACACAGTCCAGAAACATGTTGAGGTCAATTGGTGATTGTAAATTGTTCGTAGGTGTGAATGTGAGTGTGCTTGGTTGTCTGTCTCTAAGTGTGGCCCTGTGATAGACTGGTTACCTGTCCAGGTGAACCTGCCTTCACCCTGAGTCAGCTGGGATAGACTCCAGCCCCCCATGACCCTGGTGAGGATTAAGATGTAGAGATGATGGATGGATGGAGATTCTGTGGTTTTGTTCACTTCCAGGATGTTTCACTTTGTGTTTATTCAGTCAGGAAAAGATTAAAGTTAATCTTCTGACAAAAAAATAAATCAATCATTCTTGACTTTCAGCTTTAAACTCACAAACACAAAGTTTAATTTTTAACAAGTTCCTGAAACACGTCGTCTCTGTTACAAACCGGAAGAAACGACGCATCTGTTCAGAATATTTTTAGCTCCACGTTTAAACTAAAGTGAGACGTTGGAGCAGCAGGACGACGAACGCGTCACCGAGTCCGTTAACGGAGCGTCTCGTTAGTGTTGAAGGTGTTTGAAGGACAACGAAGCTCTGAGAGCACAAAGGAAATAAATCCACTGCTGCTCCTTTTATTGGTTTCTGACAGTAAGAAAAATTATATTATATTATAGATTTAAATGTGTCACTTTGAGCTAATTTATTAGTTTTATCTGTTCCAACCTTCATCTGTTGTCTCAGTAAGGCATCATTCAGTGCATATAAATACAATAAAATAAGTCTCTGAGGTGACTTCAGCTGCTGATGGATGAGTTTTGTCTATGAAACGTCAGAAAACACAAAATAAAATCCTGCTGTAGATTCGATTTACATTTAAAAGCTGAAACCAGCAATGATTTGGAATAAATAATCAGAATAATGTTGCTGTAGCTGGTGCAGACGTTTTTAAATCCATTTTCTCCTGCATTACATGATAAATATATTTGTTCTGTAGCTTTGTGAAATCTACATAACATTGTGTGTTTTTTCTAAAAGGATGTTTTTGAGTTGATCTAATTGTGCGTATTATGAAATTTAAAAATCAATTATGGAACAAAAGACATTTTAGGAAGTTCAGTGTTTCAGACAATCATGTAAAAGCCGAGCATCGGTTTGAAATGCTGGCGGCATTAACGTGATTAACACGAATCCAGTTTGAATGTGTCATGTGACTCACAGCGCCGCCTCCTTCTCTCTCTCGGCCTGAACGCCGTCGCTCTCCGGCTCCAGAGCGACGCGACGCCTGCACACAGGAAACAGGAAGTTCAGACACAAAAGACAATAAAAGCATCAACGGCAGCTTTTAGATAAGACAGCCGACAAGTGAAGAGGACAGGCCTCAGCATCGCCTCGGTGATCTTCAATTCAATCCAATTAACTTTATTTAATCCCTACAAGTATGAACGGAGGTTGATGTAAAGGTCTCGACTGGAGCGTATTTCCTCCAGAGGTACTTCTTCTTCTAGTTCTGCTTCTTCTCTCCTCCCTCATTCATCATCTCGTGACTCCTCAGGTTCATCTTGTGACTGCGATGTGCCGATCAGGAAACGCTGGACTGAACCACCCGCTTGCATTTATAGTAGATGAACTGGTTCCACCTCAAGCTGCTGAATTATTACTGACCTGATTAATGAAATTTGCCAATAAAACGTTTCTTCTGTTACTTTCGTAGGATTTAAAATGCAGGACTAGCGTTGTTGTATTAGCACTTAACATCTTTCTACAGCTGAGGAGCAGAGAGCAAAAGTCTGGAGACATGGAGGTACACAGTGAAGGTTTTATGGTGTTTCAGCTCTTTTCTTGGCTGTTTGTTTGATCGGCAGCTGCAACTTTGGCGTTTTGGCTCATTCTCATCGTATCGTTTTATGAATCAGGCATCTGCTTGCAGAGAAAAACCTCTAAACATTCTCTGTTCATAACCTCGTCAGCACCGAGTCAGAGAGCAGCAGAACATAACGGACCACTGAGCAGCTCCAGAGACGGGTTTCCTTTAGAAGGTGGTGGAGGCCAAACACAAGCTCCGCCCACAGACGAGCGACAGCAGGTAAAGCAGGGGTCTCGAACTCCGGTCCTCGAGGGCCGCAATCCTGCAAGTTTTAGATGTTTCCTTCTTCCAACACACCTGATTCAAGTGATCAGGATCGTTATCCGGCTTCTGCAGAGCTTGATGAATAGCTGACCATTTGAATCAGGTGTGTTGGAAGAAGGAAACATCTAAAACTTGCAGGATTGCGGCCCTCGAGGACCGGAGTTCGAGACCCCTGATGTAAAGGCTGTGGAGTCGGCTCACCTCCTGTCCAGGTCCGAGGCAGCGGCGTAGTGCAGAGCAGAGCGCCCCCACTGGTCGGTGGCGTTAATAGCGGTCCCACAGGCCACCAGAGTCTCCAAACACTGGAAGTGTCGGCTGGCAGCGGCGTAGTGGAGAGGAGTCCTGGAAGCAGCACAGACCGACAGTAACACAACCGACCCACTGTGGTTTTATTTAAACGTATTCAGTCTTATCCGACAGCATTACCTGCCACAGGTGTCCCTCCGGTTGTGTTCACCTCCACTGCTCAGCAGCAACTTAACACACTCCACATTCCTGCAACACACACACACACACACACCGACGACACAGTGACTTCAACAGTGACCACAATATTCTGGAATAAGCTACATTTCTAACATTACTTTTTTAAGGCTAGCGTAACAAGCAGCACTAACCTCACTAGGCTAATGTAGCTAGGCTAATGTAGCTAGGCTAACGTGGCTAGGTTAACGTGGTGGCGGATGTTATCTGGTTGAGATTAAGGTAGTAATTATTATTACCGTGGTTAGATCATCTAGACTGTCTTCGCCTGTAACGTTATCTTGTTTATTCCAACATAGCAGCTAACGTTAGCTTTTTCAGGCTGACGTCAAAATGTCGTTTAAACGTGAGCAGCTTTTTTCAGCTTATAGTGAAATACGTTTATTTTTCCATTCTGGTGTGAAATTTGGTCCAATCACGTTTGGAGGTTCAGTGTTATTAGTCTGAACCTTATCGTAGTGATGGTTTGCATTCTCAGATGTAGAAATGACGTCCAGAACTACGACCGTTGACGCTCAAGGTTCGGCGGGACTCACCCTCCGGCGGCGGCAGCATGCAGGCAGGTCCTCCCCAGGCTGTCGGGGGTGTCGATCTGGAAGCCTGCAGACAGGACCGAGTCAGAACACATTATGCTAAACCTCCGACCTGAAGGGGGCGCAGCAGACGGAGGGAGGCCAGACAAGACAGCAGCAGCAGCACCACAGAGAGAGAGAGAGACAGGAAGGGAACAGGAAGTGGAGAGAGAGACAGGTGTTAGTGCGACAGGTGAGGAAACGAGGGTTAGGTGGTCCATGCACAGGTAAATACACGGACAGGTGTAGAGACACGTCGCTAACCGAGACACTCAGACAGTTTGACAGGAGTCGGCGGTGCAGGAAGCAGCTCAGACGCTGCAGCGCCCTCTGCTGGGTGGAGGCCGAACTACATCTGAACCGGAATCATCAGCACGCTGCATTAACTACGTTTTCTCACGTACTGAACAAAATATTTTCTTTCTTTTGTACTCGATTATGTTTTTACTGTATGTTCACTCGGCTACATTTATCTGACTACTGTAGCTACTGCACAATTGGACAAATTAAGGGTTTTACATATAAAACACCTGAACAGTAAAACACCTGAACATCTAGATGGATCCAGCTTTTTAAATGTGATGACATGCTGCCTTTTTTAATTATAATCTTTTTTAATTTGCATATTCTTAATTGAACATAAGCAGCAGTGTGAAGGTTTCACAGCAGCCACATTATCAGGAAGAACTAACTGGAATTATCTCTTAAGCGAGACTTTAAATGCAGGACTTTTGAGTATTTTCATCGTGTTTAACTGAACAGAACTGCAATCATGATTTAATTTATTGATTAGCCGTCACCTACTCAATTAATCTTTTGGTGATCAAATAACGG
This sequence comes from Stegastes partitus, assembly GCF_000690725.1. Taxonomy (NCBI): domain Eukaryota; kingdom Metazoa; phylum Chordata; class Actinopteri; family Pomacentridae; genus Stegastes; species Stegastes partitus. Next base: position 151,705 of record NW_007579399.1, on the reverse strand, counting down.
GCTTCAGTAATTAATCACAGCTTCTTGAATGTGAATGTTTTGGTCGTTTGCTCGTGTTTAAACTGAGCGTCTTTGGTTTGAAGATGTCATGTAAAAAGCAGATCCATTAATCGACTAGTTGTCGCCGATTATATTACTCGCCAACTATTAAAGAACCACTAAAGGAAAAACGATTCCAGCTGCTTCACTGTGAGTATTTTCTGGTTTCTTTCCTCCTCTTTAGCAGTAAAATGAACCTCTGGGTTGAGGACGACAGACATTTTCACCACTAAAAACAACTGATCAATAACGGAGATGATCGGTGGTTTCAGTGTTTGTGCTGCTGGAGAGTAAAGGATCAGATTTCTGTTCCAAGTCCGACATGTTGGTCCACCAGAATCATGACCGACTACCACGGCTGAGACCAGACGCAGCGCTGTAGCCGCTCCAACGCATGTCAATGACTCCTTTGTTGCATTTCAGTGACTCAGCAGAGACACGAGGAGCCGGTTTCATCCTGCTTCATGCCTCCAGACACAAACTTTAAATCCTCCGATTATCTGGATCCAGGAAGCTTCAGCGTCTGTTCCCCGTTTCTGCTTTTGTTTGAAGCTCCAGCTCTTCCTCTGTAACCTCCTAAGAACCCGAGCAAACATACGAAACGAGCAGAAGAAACCGTTTCACCACGAAGAGCTACGAGACGAGCTGCAGCTGTGAACAGGACCAGCAGGATGAGTCCAGAGGGAGGACGAAGAGGAACCAGACTCAGAGAGGCCTTGTCTCTTCTGGAACAGTGTGACTTGCGTTTGGCCACAGCTGAATACTGAGTTGTTGTGCAGGAATTTATCACCAGGAGCCAGAAAACATCCAGAATAAAGCCTCCCTGTAAACTACGCTGAAGGTCCTGAGTCAGCAGAGCGAGGACGAGCTGATTCAGGGTGAAATAACTTCATGTTCTGGACAAAAGTGTTTCACAGCAGTTTAAATGTGATTTAGTTTAGTTGGTTTCAACAGAGACCCTGAGTGGAGACATGCTGCTGATTTATGAAACACGATGACACCAAAGCTTCAAAACTCATCTTCAAGACACACTGTTCTTGTAACACAGTGACGTTATCGATGAGGAGACGTGTCAGGTTATGAAACCACAACCAGCCATTTATTCTGTTGATTAGTTTAACGGGTAACAGATCGGCTGTTTGGTCTCTAAATCGTCAGAAAATGTTGACCAGAGTTTTCCAAAGATCTTCAGTTTGCTGTCACAGAGGAAAGAAACCAGAACATGTTCCCAGAGAACAAGCTGCAGTCACAGAGTTCAGACTGTTTTCTTCAATCAACTATTAATTAGTAGTTGACGACTAATCAATTAGCTCTATTTCACATTTTCTGAGGGTTATGAGGACAAACTGATTTTTGTTCTACTGACTGACGTCGGCGGTAAACGTTCCCAAACCCAGTCCAGTGCAGCCGCTACCGTGAGCCCGA
>NW_007579399.1:146938-148848 GCF_000690725.1 Stegastes partitus | reverse complement strand
AGCTACCTGAGGACAGCAGCTTCCTGCAGCAGTCAGCGTGAGCGTTCAGGGCGGCCAGGTGCAGAGGAAACATGCCGTGGACTCCTCGCCTTCAAACAAAGATGCAGTTTATTAGAAGCCGTGTCGGCGTGAGGATTTAAACTGGCCAGGTGAGCGAACACACCTGGTGCAGTCGGCGCCGCTGGTGATGAGCGTGTTGATGAGATGCTCGTGGCCGTAACGAGCAGCGATGTGCAGCGGAGTGTTTCCATCCTTGTCCACGCTGTCGATCTCCCCACCTGCAGGCAGAGGGGGTTAATGAGGAGAACACAGGAAGCCGTCAGAGGTAACGAGGAGCCTTAACGAGGAGCCTTAACGAGGAGCCTTAACGAGGAGCCTTAACGAGGTCTCACCGTTCTGGATGAGCGTCTGAGAGCGAGTGAAGCGTCCGTGAACCGCCGTCATGTGGAGAGGACTTTTACCGTCACGACTCTAAACCAAGAAGGAGATTAGATCAGATTTAAAAAAAACGTATTTAATCCTGAAGGAAAGTGTCAGATATCGCTCAGAAAATCTAAAATGACAGAAGAAATGCAGAGAATAAAAAGTCCTACAGCAGTAAGACATAAGGACGACGCACACAAACTTAGTTGGAAGCCTTTTAAAATATTAAAGAGTGAGTTCAAACTGTCTCATCACTACGAAGGACGACAGACATTCTGACTAAAGCCTCCTTTACACACGGTTCACGAGTGTATGAACACATATAACAGCACATTACATCCAGTGGAAACTACAGCTGTCAGCACGGCACACAACGACAACTCTAATATTTATAGTGTTTTTCAAAAGAAACACTTTGAGTTTGTGAATTTCAGGACTAGAAATAATAAGTTCCTCCCTGATAACATACAGCAACTGTTCAGAAGCAACATGAGAAACTAGGAATTGGGGGGAAAAAAATAAAATAAATGAATTTAAAAAGGCATTTGTTGGTATCACCATGAGGAGCTCAAGTTTATCAGCTGGTGTGAACTATGAACCATTTGAGAACATAAACAGAAACATAAAAGCAAAAGGTTTAAACAGGAAACTGGTGGAGGATAATAAGTTAAACTGCATCCGACTCGTTGTTTATTTTCCCTTTTTAAGCCTTTACGATGCTGTGGCAGGTCGGATATAAATAAAATAAAATAAATTTTAAATGAAACAAAGCTACTGAGGTCATACCTGATATCACAGCTGAATATTTAAATGTTAAACACGACACTGAAGCTAATATTTCACAATCTAATGAGAAAAGTAATGTTGCCAATGACGCTGACAGTTCCTGAAGCACCCCACCAGGTACCAGCGTCCGTCCGTCTCACCTGTACGTTGACGTCGGCGTCGTTGTTCACCAGGAACTCCAGGCACAGCGCTCCGTGAGTGGAGGTGGCGGCGAAGTGCAGCGGCGTGAAGCCCTTGTTGTTGGGCTGGCTGACGTTGGCGCCGTAATCGATGAGCTCGCTGACGACGGCGTCCTTACCGTTGAAACAGGCCACGTGCAGCGCCGTGTTCCCGAACGCGTTGGACTCATCGATCTGTCACCAGAACAACACACAGCAGTGTAACAGAGGACAGCGCTGTGGGGAGACAATGAGGGGATGGTACCGAGTGCTGCCGAGCCGGTCGGACTCTGACACGCTCAGTGTTGTTGTTGTTGTCTGAGGCTGAGACAGCAGGACGGGTTCATGTCTCCGAGCTGCTGATGCCTCACCGCAGGTACTTATACTGAAGAACCAGAGCTACAAGTAAGACCTGCTGAACTGGACCAAAGACTAGAAAGTCAGCTGTACTGTGGTGACAGACTGTATGAAAAATAATTACTTCAAAGGGATGGAATGAATGTAAATAGTTCAAAGTAATGAATTAAAGGGTTAGCTAAAGGT
>NW_007579399.1:144007-145692 GCF_000690725.1 Stegastes partitus | reverse complement strand
GTAATAAATGGTGCAAGTGTTCAGTAAATGAAGGCCAGTGAGCGTCCCACCTCCACGGCCAGGTTCAGCAGGTGTTTGACCACAGCGATCTGTCCGCTGGACGCCGCCGTGTGCAGCGGAGTGTATCCTCGCTTATCCTTACAGCTGATCTCTGCTCCCTGACTGACCAGCAGACACACCACGTCCAGGTGACCTGCAGAGGGCGCGACACAGCATTAACCCCGAACGCAGCATCATCACCTGAATGTAGCATGAAACTATGTGAAACTGAAACTCTTGTTTTACAGGTCAAATGTCAGATGTCAGGTCCAGGATGAGTCTCAGAGGACATGGCAGTTCAGAGGTTTAGTGAACGGGGGTCTAGAGCAGAATGATCACTAGAACACAGTCATTACCCATGAAGGCGGCCCAGTGCAGCGCCCGGCCGTCCTTCTTGTCGAAGGCGTTGATGTTGGCTCCTTTGGCCAGCAGAAGGTTCACCATCTGACGGGACACAAACAGCAGGTAGAGGTTAGCGGTTTATGTAACAGCCTCTAAGTTCACCTCGTCTCTGGCTGCTTGTTGCATAAACACTCTGGAAGCTTCCATTCAGCTCCTCGATCTGCCGCCTCTCATTGGTAATTTTAGATTTGGCCCATTTGTGAATGATTCTGAGTCACTGCCGGCAGCAGCTTCGCCCACCAGCCTCCACCTTCCCCCAGAACGAAGCTACACAGCAGCCTGCAGTACCTCCGTGTGGCCGTTGAGGGCGGCGTGGTGCAGAGCGGTTCTGCCGCCGCGGTCCGACACGTTCACGCTGCTCAGCAGGGGGATGATGACCTCGGCGCAGCGCAGCGCGTTCTTGGCGGCTGCCACGTGCAGCGGCGTCTGCCAGTTCTTGTCGCGAGCGTTCACGTCGGCCGAGTGGCGGATCAGAACCCTGACGGCCTCCTGAGGACGACATGAAGAGCTCAGAACCTCAGCTCACGTTACAGAGGAGGAGAAACAACAATAGATATTATTATGGGATGGTAGCAGCATCTGACATCAGCTGATCCTCAAAGAAACAGATTCATCAGCCAAACCCAACAAACACAAACGTTTAGATGAACAATGTTTGACGCTCTGAGTCCTGAAACCCGTCGGCGGCTCTGAACGCCACTAAAACCAGCCAGAAACTGAGAAAACTGGGAAAAAAAACTGTCCTTGAACTGCTCGTCTCTGCTTTGCTGGAACCAAAAGTAAACAAAAACAAAAACCTGTTGTTTGTTTGAACCAGATTCTGTAAAAAACTTCTGAAGTCCTCAGTGCAGCCAAGAGTCACGAGAAGCTCCGACTGTGTGAACGGAGCAGACGGGAGACGAGTCAGGAGCTAATTAAACATGATGAACTCTCTGCATTATGTGGATCAGTGTTTTTAATATCAGTGTTTTTAATATCAGTGTTTTCTGGTTCCACAGAGCTGCAGGACTTCACGTAGAAACATGAACCTCAGGGAGCTAAAACGAGAAACCAAGACGAGCTGCAGCTTGTGGTTCAGAAGGTTTCTGTGGAATCAGACGTTCAGCAGACGATCAGTCTGAAACCTCCTCCAGCTCTTCACACGTTCAACCTGACGGATCGTCTCTGATCAGCTTCATCGATCAGGTGACTCATGAAGCTTTGTCTGACGGTGTGTGTTAGTGTGTGTGTGTGTTAGTGTGTGT
>NW_007579399.1:137716-142971 GCF_000690725.1 Stegastes partitus | reverse complement strand
GTGAGCCACATGTTGTCTTTGGCGTTGACTCGAGCTCCTGCAGAGTTGAAACATGACAGGATTTGATCTCCACACTAGAGACACAGAACCAGAGGAGAGTGGACGCGGGTTTTACCGGAGAGGATGAGGAGCTCCGTGATCTCAGCATCTCCCAGGAAGGCGGCTGCATGCAGCGGAGTTCTCTTCTCTGAGTCCTGAACACACAAACATCATCACCATCATCATCATCATCATCATCATCATCATCACCATCATCACCATCATCACCATCATCATCATCATCATCATCATCATCATCATCATCATCATCATCATCATCATCATCATCATCATCATCATGCTGCTGCTGGAGGCTCTGTGTGGCTGTTTCAGTGTCTGTGTGTGTTTTCTCTGATGTTGTTTTGCATCCACGTGTTTGTTTGTTTGTGGTCTTTCTGTGGTTCTGTTGATTCTCTTAATGGCTGTTTTTTGTCATTTTCTGGTGGTTTTGCGTCTTTTTGTGGTTATTTGTTCTTGCTTTGTGTATTTTCTTGATTCTTTTTGCTCCTCTTTGTCGTTCTTTGCATGTTTTTCTGGTTCTTTTGTGTTCTTCTGCTCCTCGTTGTGTCTTGTTGTGGTTGTTTTGTGTCTCTTTGTTGTTATTTGGTGAATTTCTTCAATGTTTTTGCTCCTTTTTTTGTAGTTTTTAAAACTCTTTTGTGGTTATTTTATGTCTTCCTGTGCTAGACTGTGTCTTCTTCTGGTTGCTTCCAGTATCTCTGACTATGACTAAAGTAATGTTGTAAACCCCTCTAGACCGAACCTCTGACCTCTGGTTCTGAGCCCAGTAGGTCCATTCGGTGCTGCGTTCAGCCCGATGAGCTCTGGTTCGGTTTCTCTGGTTTCAGATTGAAGCTGCAGCTCATTAACAGACGTTTAAAGCAGCCTGTAAACAAACCAAACTTCTGTTTACATCCAGACTCTCCCGACCCGCCGCCACCGTCACAGCGACCGACGTGGAGATCATCTGGTCACTCAGAGGACCGCGGTACCAGCGACCTCCTCCGTCACGTGACGCTGAAGCCCCGCCCACTTCCTGCTGGACACATGTTGCGCGTCTCCAGCATGAGACGGAAGAAAACGCTGAACTTTGGCTCCACTGACCTGCAGCAGGAAGTGGGGGTTGAGCTGCAGCTTCAGTTTCCCTAAAAGCAGATTCTGACTCAAACGATTCTGAGTTTGACTCTCAGGCATCAGTTCTGCAGGTCACAGATCTACTGATGGATGTTAAAAGGTAGATTTGAAATGATGCTTAATTCTAATGGAATCAATTTCTCGTGTTTTATTTTTCAAATTTTATTCATGCTTAAATGTTTTATTTTGAAATGTTTTTTTAATTTATTAGCACTTTGTCGTTTCTGTTATTTTATTATATTTACGTTTTCTTCTCTCTTCTTCCTTTATTGTATCTTTTAGTAATTAACTATTAATTTTTATTTTATTTGAGTATTTTTACTCTTTATTTATTATTAATCTTTATTCAGTAGAAATGTATTTGCTGTTTTTATTTTATTTATTCGTGTATCTTTATTATTATTTTTTTATATTTTTTTATATTTTTTTATCCTATTTTCTTTCATTTTATTTGAATTTATTGTTTATATTTTCTTTCATAGCTGTTATTTTTATTGAATTTAATATTTAATATAATAATATAATAATAATAATATAATTTAATATTGAATTTTAATTGAATTTCCCTTCTGGGATGAATAAAGTATTTTTCATTTCATTTCATTTCATTTTATACATTTAAGTCCTGTTTCTTCACTTTTTATTCATTTGTATTTTTTTTATTGATTTATTTCAAAATATTAGATTTTATTTAAATGCTCTTTACTGACTTACAGTCATTTTGTTTATTCATATATTTATTTCTTTATTTATTTATTGTTAGTTTTTATTTCGTTTCATGGTAATTACTGTTTTTTTTAACTCTTATTTTTCCTTCTGTCGGTTCTCACTGGACACTCGTTCACGTCAGAAGCTGAATATGTGAAGACACATTAGTTTTCAGATCATAAACACGCGTCGACTGTTCATCAGAACAAGACTGTGATCAAGTTTAAACCTGAAGAGCTTCATTCACAAAGTCAGACGCTAGCTACAGGTTAAAATATAGAAATCTTTAGAATGAGTGACACAGCAGCAGGTTCTACTGCTGGAACCACACGACAACAAACGGAAACAGGAAGTCATTTCTTCTTCACTGGTTTTAAGTTTCAATGTGCATTTTATGTGTGTGTGTGTGTGTGTGTGTGTGTGTGTGCGTGCGTGTGTGTGTGTGTCCTACCAGAGCATTGATGTCCTCAGACTTGTGTATCAACATCCGGATCTCCTCTGGCTCTCTACTGAAGATGGCCTGGATCAGAGGAGGCTGTAGGGGACAGAGGACAGGTTCAGAGCTCCACATGACCGCAGGACAACACGCGTGTTAGCGAGAACACGCCACCGACGACACGTTTTATCAGAGCGGCGCGAAGACAACGTCTCCCAGACGAGTCTCTGCTGTGGAAGGTTTCCAGAGATAAGGATCAGAAAACAAAATGCCTGACAGAGGAGCCGTGGAGGTCGGCTCGGCGATACGAGGCCCTTATTGTGTGTTGAGGAGGTAAACACGGGCCCGGAGCTCACACAGCACCGAGCAGACACACAACAGCACCACAGGAGGCTGGACCCGGGTTCAAGCTGAGCTCATGAAGCCCAAAAACATCCTGCTTCAGAGGGCAGAAGAGAAACCCTGGAACCAGAACATACGGGGCATTTGTGTTCAAAGACGTATGAACTGTCAGAATATTTGCTGATGAGCTTTCTGTCTCATTCAGAATTAGACTCAGACTTCACTTCCTGTGTGCTTCTGCCGCCTACTGCCTCACTTCCTGTTGCACAGCTTCTCCTTCTCAGAAACCCAAAAAAAGGAACCGACCGCAGGGCAGCGTTTCACTTCTGCTTTAAAACGCAGCGCGCCGCGAAGCCACTTCCTCCTCTGAGCCGCTCCGCGATTCTGCCTCATCATCTCACCGGCAGGTAACCAGGAGGGCACACAGGTGTGTTCACAGCTTTAGCTCACTGAGGTCCACTAACCAGAACCAGAACCAGAACATGAAGGAGGAGAGAGAACTCAGACACGTCTTCAGTCAGCAGGACTCAGAACCACGGAGACCAGAGAGAAGAAAAAACTCATTTAGTGAAGCTCATTAAAAATAAATAAATGAATAAATAAATAAAATTTCTTTAATATTTATTATTATTTTGCAACAAAAAAAAAACTGGAATAATCTATTTACAATATTTTACCAAGCGCTTACAGGTGTCATCAGTAAAACATAATAATAATAATAATAATAATAATAATAATAATAATAATAATAATATTTGTTGAAACACTTCGTTCCTGGATGTTGGTCACGGCTCAGTTCAGGCTTCTCGGCTCCAGCATTATGAGCTTTTTACAGGATCTGTTCTTTTTTTTAAATTTTCGATGAATTATCACAATTAAAAGTTCGGATTCAGTCCATCTTCTGACAGAACTGGACTTCAGGGTGACGTGTTTCTAAAGTCTGTGGTTCTGATGAACGGGGAACTTTTTAAAGATAGAACTCCTTTCAAACAGTTTTGGCTTCAGACGGTTAAATATAAAAGTATTTTCTTGAAAATGTCGTGGCTTGAGAAATTTTTTAAAACGTTTTAACAGCATGTTTTCACTTTCATCACATCTGTGAACGGTGAGTGACGGGAACACTGGGATGAATCAGTGTGACTGTCTGTGACTGTATGAACGTACCGATCCAGTCAAACACCATTCCTACATGCTCGGGTTTGACTTCTGCAGGAATCCAGCAAAGGAGACGTAACGCTGCAAACAGTGAGCTTCAGAGGAAACCGTAGGATTCATTTGCAATAAAGAGAGACGTGACACCAGCTGGAGGACAACACGCCTACACTGAGGACGTGATGTTCACCACTTTTGTATATTTAATCAAAGATCCAGGTTCAGTCCGTGTTTCCTGACAGCTCACCTGTCAGAGAACAGGGAGTGTTCCTGGAACTAGCAGCTAACAGCTAGCAGCTAACAGCTAGCAGCTAACAGTTAGCAGCTAACAGCTAGCAGCTAACAGCTAGCAGGTTCCTTCGCTCACACAGACAGAAGCTAATGTGACTCGGCTGCCACCACATCACAGGTTCAATCTACAGAACACATGCTGCTGTGCGACCAGCATCGGGCTTCGCTCTGGACTCCTGCAGGCTTCTTCCATGTAAGAGGTCCTTGTTGCAGCAAACAGTCGCTCCTCATGAGGCTCAAGGCCGAACCGATACGATTAAAGCCCATCAGAAACCAACAACAGCGACAAAGTGCTCCTCAACAGGCGCTAACAAGAGCTTTAAACGTGACAGAGTCCAGATGCTCTGATGCAGACGTTCCAGATGTGTTGTTAGAAATTAACGTCTATTCCAGTTCAACAGTCAGAAATGTTCAGTTTAAGTTAATGTCACATGAAGGAAAACAAGAAACCCTCACATTTGAGTCAGGAAACAACAAAGAGCCGAGGTCTGGTTTAGGCTAATGTAGCAGCTAACATAAACATGTTTAAGCTAACAGATTAGCTAGAATCATCTTGTCTAGGCTAATGTAGCAGCTAACATGAACATGTTTAAACTAACAGATTAGCTAGCATCATTTTGTCTAGGCTAATGCAGCAGCTAACATTAACATGTCTAGGCCAACAGATTAGTTAGCGTCATCTTGTTGAGGCTAATGTAGCCGCTAATATTAACATGTCTAGGCCAACAGATTAGCTAGCATCATCTTGTCTAGGCTAATTTAGCAGCCAACATGAACATTTTTAGGCCAACGGAGTAGCTAGCATCATCTTGTTGAGGCTAATGTAGCAGCTAACATGAAAATGTTTAGGCTAATGGAGTAGCTAGCTTCATCTCATTGAGGCCAATGGTTTCAGTTAACATCTTGTCTAGGCTAATATAGAAGCTAAAGTTAGCTTGCACAGGCTACATCCCAGCTAAGATGATCTTGTTTGAGGTAATGCAGAGGCTAACAGTATGTTGTTTAGGTTAATGTCGCAGCTAACATGAAAACGTTTAGACTAACGGAGTAGCTAGCATCATCTCATTGAGGCTAATGTTTGCAGCTAACATCTTGTTAGCAGCTAGCATTGTCTTGTTTACAAACACACATACAAACTTACACACATTACTGT
>NW_007579399.1:132479-137521 GCF_000690725.1 Stegastes partitus | reverse complement strand
ACACACACACTGTCTGGTGTCCCGGCCCGTAAGAACACAGAATCCCCTCCACTCTACGGTCTTGTCTTCATTTCCCCTGAAGCCTGAGGTGATGAGCAGCAGTCAACAGAAACTGTCCTCACAAGTTACTGAAACTTAACTGTGACGTAAAAAAGAAAAGAGAAAAACTGGAAACGTACAGTTTACGTGTCAGGACGTCTTCAGGCAAAACAACCACAAAAACACACGAGAGCTAGAAAGTCTACAAACAGAAAGAGTCATCAGATGTTTATCTTTCCAACGGTCCTTGAAGTACTCATCTGTGATGTGCTGCTCAGTCTGAAAACTTCACCAGATATGAGCCTAAAATCAGGACGTTTCATCACAATCACTTCGTTCTACGTCTCTCGTTTTAATAATATGACAGGATTCAGAAAAAATAAGAGAATTAAAAAACCCATGAAGCCGTCAGAGCCTCGGTGGGAACAGCTGGACGGACTGTGGAGAACTGAATCGAGCTTCTTCCATTTTTATAAAATAAAAAAATGAAAGAAATTCAAATTCAAATTTTTCTTTTTTTCTGATTTGTGTTGTTCTGAGTCCTGCTGACAGAAAACGTCTCCGAGTTCTCCTCCTCCTGCTTCATGTTCTGGTTCCTCAGAGCTGCAGGACTTCGGTGGAACATGAACCTCAGTGAGTCAAAACCAGACGGAACAGAAAAGAGTTCAAGTGTCTGATCAGAGGCAGGAAACTAGAGAGGTTCTAAAACCAGCCGCTGAGCAAAGTCAGACGTCAACAACTTCCTTTAGTTTCTGCTGGACTTCAGAACTACAAACATTAAATCTGAAGTCCAGGAGCAGTTTGTGCTCTGAGGGAGTCCAGCGAGGTCTGGAAGCAGCAGCAGCAGCAGCTTCTAACAGCAGCCGAGCACATGACGAGCAGAACGAAGCCTCCAGTTATCGGCTTCATCAGCATGTTGTCTCAGCACAACAGGAAGTCCTTCAGCTCTGGGTTACACACTGAGAAACATTCTTCCTTCCTTCAAGTCAGATCAGATACGACGGCAGCAGCAGGTCAGGATTTAGGAGCCGACCAGCAGAACAGCGATCGGACCATCAGACGGGTCCTGATCAGCTCCTGCAGATGTTCTGCTCTGTCTCCTCAGGTCCAGTTTAAGTGGCGCTCTCATTCGGTATCGTCCTTTAAGTCGTGTTTTCTGCTCATACGTTTGAATAATTTATAAACTTGTTATGACCTAACTTGCGTTTTATGTGTTTTTTATTCTATCCTACATTTTATTTGCATTCTAGCCGATTTATTCATTAATTTTTAATGTTCAACTTGCATTGTGTTTGAATCTCCGCTTGTATTTGATGGTTTTACATCATAATAAATAATACATATAGATATTCGTTTTAGTTATTCATGTTTTTTTTATTGTTTTTAGCTTATAATGAATTTGTTGTACATACGTAGACGTGTCTGTGATTTACTAAAGTTCAGGAGAGCCTGTGACTGATCAGAGCTGCTGTGAAGCTGCTGCTCAGGAACGTCTAGAAGGTCCTTCACATGAAGCATGAACATCACAGCATCACCGACTGTAAATCTGCATTCTAACATTCTTCATCAGTGACTGAGCTGGAGGAACAATTCAGATCATTTGTGGAGGTAAACGGACCGATAACACAAAGAAAAGACCTCGAACAACATGCAACACAAAAATAGAATCACGACAATCTATTTAAATGCAGAAAATCCATTCTAGACTATTTGGTAACGACCTCATTTATCAGTTGATTGTTTGGTTTGTAAATAACGAGAACGACCAGAATCACCTACAGAGAGCAAAAGTAAATAAAGTGATGCTTTTATTTATAATGATCCCGTTTACTGCAATTCAACACAAGAGAGGCTGAAAACATCTAAAAAGTGTTTGTCTCTCGTCTACGTGCTGTTTTAATAAATTAATTTTCAGGTAATTATGTTAGATTTTGTGAATAATTAGCAGCTTAATCACAAAATAAAATCACGAGACATCAGGTCAGAGGCTCCTCTGGTAGCTGTTAGCTTGTTAGCTACGAGACAGACGCTGAGTTAGCTTTGAGAAGGATGCTTAACTTGCTGGCATTTAGTTAGTTAGCTTTCAGAAGGACACTTACTAGTTAGCTTTTAACTAGTTAGCTTTTAAAATGGCTCTCAGTTTCTTTTTAGCTCATTAGCCTTTAGGTGGGATACCTATCTAGCTAGCTTATTTCTAGTTAGCTTTTAGAAGGATACTTAGCTTGTTAGCTTTGAGAAGAATGCTTAGCTAGCTGCCATTTAGTTAATCAGCTTTTAGAAGGACATCTATCTAGTTAGCTTTTATCTAGTTAGCTTTTAGAAGGACGCGTAGCAAGTTAGCTGTGAGAAGAATGCTTAACTAGCTGGCATTTAGTTAGTTAGCTTTTAGCTAGTTAGTTTTTAAAATGGCTCTCACTTAGTATCTTTTAAGCATGTTAGCCTTTAGTGGGATACCTATCTAGTTAGCTTATTTCTAGTTAGCTTTTAGGAGGATACGTAGTTCATTAGCTTTTAGAAGAATGCTTACCTAGCTGGCATTTAGTTAATCAGCTTTTAGAATTACATCTATCTAGTTAGCCTTTGTCTAGTTAGCTTTTAGAAGGATACTTAGCTATTTAGCTTTAGCTAGCCAGCTTTTAGAAGTTTGCTGTTTAGCTGTATGAACAAAAATATTTAATTTACAGCTAAGTTTAGTTGCTGCCTCATTTATTTGATGTTCAGCCACTTAAGTAAATGAAAACGACGAATTAAAAAAATATTTTGCTGTTTTATTTTTCCCTTTTTAACTCTCTTGTCCATTTGTACCAAGAAGGTAGTTTAATGATTATTTATTAATAACATTAATAATGATCTTAACCACATAAAATCACTGGACATGGAGTCTGCTAAGCTAGGCAAGCTAGCGCTGAAGCTAGTTAGCTTGTCGAAGACAGTTTATTGTTTTCTATCGTACAGTTTAATATTTAGTTTAATAGTTTAATATTTAGTTTCAGTCCTGAATACTGTGTCTTAAAATAACTGAACACAACTTTTACATTCATCAAGAAAAAGTGTCTAATCAGAATGTAGCTAAAGCTAGCAGCTAAAGCTAGCAGCTGAAGCTAGCAGCTAAAGCTAGCAGCTAAAGCTGTAGTTTTTTAATCGCAGTGATTTCTTTCTTTAAAATTAACTCGCTTTATTGTGTAGTTTGATTTTATTTGGATAAAACATGTAAACCGCTCGTTCTGATCTTTTATTACCTGTTTTGACTAAAGTTCAGTCTGTTTGTTTTTGGGAGGCAGATTATTTCACTTCCCTCTGCTTTAATAGGAAGTACTCGAGTACTTCCCCGTGTACTCAGAGTACTTCATGACTTTGCTGCTGTTTGCGGAAGGAAACCGAGATGTTCTGTCCTCATTAAACGGAACATTTTCAGGAACTAATGAGACATTAACGTCCACTTTCCTGCAGGTTTTGGCGGCTCTCTGATCACCGTCTGCGGGATGAACTGAGCTTTTTCTCGGCTTTGTTAAAGCCGAGCTCCGGACCGGAGACACGGACGCACCGAGCCGGTCCTCGGTGCTCCAGACTACCGACCAGGGATGCTGCAGGATGCTAAGCTAACAGTAGCTCCTACCTGCTCCGCCAGCTTGAGAACAGCCATCTCTGGAGCCGCTCATCCGCCGCCGGCTGCAGCTCCCTGCGGGGCCGGTGCTGCCGCTCCGCCGCTCCCTTCTCCGGCCTTCCTGGGGCTCGGGGCGGCTGGATGTCGCAGCGCGGCTCGGTGGCTCCCTAACGGGCGCTCAGGCTGGGGAGGGCTGAGAAGGCCGGGCCGAGCATCAGGGCCGGCAGCCCCGCTCCACTGACGCTATCTGCGGCGCTGCTGAGCCGCGGCGGCCGCTCGGAGTGGCGGGGAGGCGGAGCAGGAACGGCTGGTGCCTCCGGGGCGAACTATCCTCATCTACGGCTGCTGGTTCTGCTGCTGCTCCAGGCTGAGCTCCAGGCTTCCTCCGAGCCGCGACACAAGCCTCCTGCTGCCCGGTGCGCAGAGCAGAAGCTCCGGAGAGGCAGCGGGCTGAAGGCTGCAGGTCTGACAGGAAGTCGGTGTTTGTGCTGCTCTGATGCAGAAGTGAGGAGAAGCTTCCTCAGCATCAACAGCAGCTGCAGCTCCTCTCTGCCGCCACCTAGTGGAGGCCGGCGGGCCGACAGGCCGCTCACATCATCCGCTCATCAGCCCGCAGCCTCATGGAGAGAAGGTCTGTGTTCCCCATGTAGGTCACAGCGGCCACAGCATGAAGCAGGAGCACAGGAAGAACAGGAAGACACAGCATGACTCCACAACAACAACAACAACAACAACACAACAACAACAACATCAACAACAACAACAACATCAACAATAATACAAATACAACAGACAGGAAAGATGCACTCATAGATAGGAATACTTTATTAATCCCTCAGGGGAAACTTGGTTGGTTCCAGAGCAAAGACAGACGTACCACCATCATAAATACCAATAAACAGGCAAAAACAATAAAGAGTGAGAAAAAATAAAATGCAAAATGTACCATCAGTGTAACATGTGGAGTAAACTCCACAGTGAGTCTGCTGCATGTGACATATACCAGACAGACCCTGGAGCTGGTCCAGGTTAATATGTGTGAGTATGAATTAAATGAACAAGCTTTGTCTCTTGTCGTCGTTGAGAACTTTTACTTTCTTCTCTTCCAGCATAAAAACCCACAACGTTCCCACAACATTCCCACAACGTTCCTCCTACAGTCGGTTACAGACGATGGTTTCAGACACAAACACATGAACCTTAACTGCAGCTTATTTAATGTCTATTATAGTTAATAAGTAATTTACCTCATATTTAATAAAATAGAAGCACAGTCCTCCAAGGAAACATACAAATGATCTACTCCTCAAGTCCCAGGTGACTTCCTGTCCAGGCCCAGGTGACTTCCTGTCCAGGCCCAGGTAACTTCCTGTCCAGGCCCAGGTGACTTCCTGTCCAG
>NW_007579399.1:129544-131368 GCF_000690725.1 Stegastes partitus | reverse complement strand
TATTTCAGTAAATATAAGTAGATTTTTTCCACCACAGAATTATTGTTATTATTCTAATTATTATAATTAATGTAGCTTGTTATGAGCATGTTAGCATGTTACTCTGAGTGTATTATTGTAAACATGTTAGCATGTTATGGTGAACAAATTATCATAAGTGTGTTACTTTGACCAAGTTAGCATGCTACCATGAGTGTTTCGGTACTTTAGTGTTAGAATGTTAGCGCTTTATTGTTTAGAATGTTTGCAATCTATTGTGAGCATGTTTACATGTTAGTGTCAGCATGTTAGCCCTTTAATGCTAGCATGTTAGCCCTTTATTGTTTAGAATGTTAGCATGTTACTGTGAGCATGTTTACATGTTAGTGTCAGCATGTTAGCCCTTTAATGCTAGCATGTTAGCGCTTTGTTTAGCACTTTGAGAAAGCTAGCATGTAAACTGTGAGCATGTTTACGTTAGTGTCAGCGTATTAGCCCTTTAATGCTAGCATGTTAGCGCTTTGTTTAGCACTTGCATGTAAACTGTGAGCATGTTCCACTTTCTTGTTTCTGTAAGCATATTAGCATTTTACTGTCAGTGTGTTAGCACTTTGTTAGCACTTTATTGCTAGCATTTTAGCACTTTATTGATGCTGTGAGCACATTAACACTGTATCGTTAGCAAGTTAGAATTTCATTGTTACTCTGAGCATGCTGATACTTTATTGTTAAAGTAAGCACACTGCTTTGAGCATGTTCGCACTTTTTTACCACAAGGATTTTGGCACTTTAATATTAGCATGTTATGGTGAGTTAGTATGTTATTGGGGGAACGTTAGCATGTTATGTGAGCATGTTAGGTCTTTATTTTTAGCATGTTACTGTTAGCACGTTAGCACTTTGCTGCCGTGACAGTCGCCCTGTGGGAACATGTGACCTCTTTATACCTGCAGCCTGGACTCTGAACATCCAGACACATGTGTTCTGTCTACAAATGATCGACATGACAGTAAACCTGAGCTCCGTCTGACAAGTTTGTGCTGCAATAATTGCCCTTAATAAGAACACAGACTGCCTTTTGTTCAATAAAGACTCTATCTATCTATCTATCTATCTATCTATCTATCTATCTATCTATCTATCTATCTATCTATCTATCTTTCTACTTTTCTGGCAGCAGCAGTTCATTCAGGAATTTCCTCCTAACAGTCTCCTGGTGCTGCTCAGGGGGGGATTGTTGTTCTTCTCTCTGTAATGAAATAATAAAGCTCCTGCACATGACTCACATTAGGATCTGATGCTACATAAATAAGACTGAAGTGAATTGATGCTTCTACGGCTGCACACTTTGAGAGTAAATGTTGTACATTCACTCCAGAGAAGTTTGGAGAAAAACCTGCTCCACTAGAAACAGCAGTGTTGACAGAACTACAGTAAAACAGACAGTAAGTCGTACAGAAAGTGTGTCAGATGAGTGTGATGGAGTCTGCAGCAGAATCTGGGTCAGTGTGCAGCTGATGACTGAGTGAATGCGGGAGGATTTTCCATTATGCTGCTCTGAGCGCTCATGCATGTTCGTGGAGGAGAGTCGAGTCTTTATCGCACGGCTTCCTGTTTCTTTAATGCAAGCGTTTTAATTATTGATCAGACT
Source organism: Stegastes partitus (assembly GCF_000690725.1). Lineage (NCBI taxonomy): Eukaryota > Metazoa > Chordata > Actinopteri > Pomacentridae > Stegastes > Stegastes partitus. The sequence goes on along the minus strand of NW_007579399.1, from coordinate 129,738 downwards.
GTTATCACCTCCATCCCTCTTTGTATGAATCTGTGTAAACATCCTCAGTCTGCCTGAGGTCCTACTGAGAAGCACAGATCTCACTGACAGGCAGTAAAGTACCAACACATCTACTTCAAAACAGTGCATCAGTTAACACACTGAGACACACTCCACTGCTGAACTTTTATTATGACCGCTATTATTCCTGTTAG
>NW_007579399.1:128691-129344 GCF_000690725.1 Stegastes partitus | reverse complement strand
CCAGGTGACTTCCTGTCCAGGCCCAGGTGACTTCCTGTCCAGGCCCAGGTAGCTTCCTGTCCAGGCCCAGGTGACTTCCTGTCCAGTCCCAGCTGACTTCCTGTCCAGGCCCAGGTGTTTCCTGACAGCTTCTAGAGAACCACTGACTCACGTCACTCTGCAGACACAGACTAGTGATCGTATCCTTTAAATGAGGTTTCGTCCTGAGATGTGACGTCATCGTGTCTTGTGGCTGAACTTCAGGACAAACTCTGACTTGATTCATTTCCTGCAGACTCGGCTGTGTTGATGTGTTTTCATGGCTGTCGGTGTTCTGCTGCATTCCAAAGATTATCAAGGAAGGAAACAGAGAGAGGCTGAATGTGGACGACAGCAGCAGTCTGGTCCAGAACTAAACAGCTCAGCAGGCATGAAGTGGAGGAAATAAATCATGTTCATGGTTCCCAGAGGAAGAACTCAAACGACTACAGGAGGCTTTTTCTTGTTTGTTCTCCCGATTACGCTCTGGTTGGTTGTTTTGTGAAAATAGAGACAATATTTGAAGAAATTGTCCACAATTAGTAAAAACATTTAGCTTATTTAAAATAATCTAGTGGCGCAAAGAGAGCAAAATTAAATACGTTAGCTCAAAATACAGTAATATAAAGTACAAA
>NW_007579399.1:111396-126063 GCF_000690725.1 Stegastes partitus | reverse complement strand
TGAGTTACTGTGATGACGCTAGCATGCTACTGTGGACCTGTTAGCAGTGTTGTTACTGTGAGCATGTGCACTGAGTGTGTTAGCATGTTGTTATGACTCCACTTCCTGTGAATCTGAACGTTCTGCATAAAGATTTAGAAGGAAAATGAAACTCACCGACAGGCAGAAGTGGATTTTTATACACAAACGTTTTATTTGGTTAAATAAAGCATCGATCTAATAAGAACAGAGGAGCTGTGAAACATGGAGAAAGTGGCCTATCGATAATCAATACACACAGACAAAATAATGGAGATATTCAAAAACGTTGTGATGTGACTGTTCCTTAAATCAACGCTTGTCCGACCAACTGTTTCTCAGCAAACAACAACAGAAATTAAAAAAATACATACAGACTCTACAAGGTTCCAGGAGAGGCTGAAGGTTCAGCCGCTAAATAAAAACCGACGATGGAGAGACGATGGAGGGGGGAGACGATCCATCGATGGATGGACAGACCGGTATTTACAGGACGTACTCGAGCTCGTAGCGGACGTAGACGTTCTTGTCGTCGTTGTAGACCTGCGGGTAGTGAGCGATCAGAGCGTCCTGAGAGCCGATGTAGATGGAGTTGTAGATCTTCCAGTAGACGTCCCTCACCTTCCTGGCTGGATGGAACAGGCCCTGCACCGTTCAACACACAAACCTTTAGTGTTCACAATCAACCAACAGATTCTCAAGTTTGGCAGCTTTACCCCAAAAATGAGCACAAATCCACGAGAACCCCGTCTGTAGCTTTATCTCTACGTCTGTCTGTAGCTACACCCGTCTGACTGGGCAGACGAGGCGGCTGTGAAGCCACTGATGGAGTACTGAGCGTGCTCCAGCAGCTCTGCTCACCTGTAAGCAGTACTGCAGCATGCGGCAGGGTCCGATGGCGACCCTCAGCCCCTCCAGAGCTCCCATCACGGCCTGGATGACGTGAGGCGACGTCTCGAACACGTTGGGCCAGACGTAGTTCAGCAGGTGGTTCAGAGAGTCCTCGCAGCCGAAACCGTAGACGCCCAGAGACATGTGCTGGACCACGGCGCTGGCCGTCTGTCGGTGGACCAAGTCTCTGCAGGGACAGAACAGAGACGGGTCAGATCCAGAACCCCACAGGTTCATACAGGTACAGCCACAAGTCTACAGCAAGAGGTCCACCGGGCAGCATTTCATTGATTGATTGATTGATTGCCTGCTGTTGTCTTTTATCTTTGCAGAGTTTTAACAAAACACAGAAACTACGACCAGAACAGCAACATTAAAGGACTTCACAGGCAGTAAGAAAGTTCTGCTTCACCCATCGATGAGCTTCACCAGATAACCAGTTAAAGCTCAACACAAGTAAACACCACTAAAATCTGTTCTTGTCATTTAAATGGAATGTTTCTGGGGTCTTACAGCACTCTGAAGTACCAAAACAAGATAAAACATGAATGAACAAAGATATTTGTTATATCTGAAATCATTTCACAGATGTGGTGGTTTAGTGGTAACGCTCATTTCTGCATTTCTTTTCCCTTGTAACAAACATTGATGTGACTTCTGCATCACTCGTGTTTGTCGGCTGGTTCATCTCTTTTGTACTGAACCTATCGGACCGGCCACCCGGAGCTCACCGGTCCATCAGGGCGTCCTCCAGCAGCGGCGTCACGGCGTAGATGTAGTCTTTGCCCATCTCTCCGATGTACTCGAACAGGAAGGACAGCGACTTGAGGACGCCGTTCTGCACGTTGAGTTCAGGGACTCGGTACTCGTTCATGAGCGCCGGCAGCACCGTGAACGGCGAGCAGGTCTCGGCCACGATGGCGATGGCCACGGTGGTACAGACCCGGTTCTGACGCTCCTGAACCTTCAGATTGTTGAGCAGAGTCGCCAAGACGTCGTGAGGCCTGCGAGGAGACAGACGCTGATTAACAGACGAATTAATATCGAACACGTCCGATTCATTGGTCAACTTGTTCTCATTCAACCAAACTTATGGTTTGGACAACCTCTGGGGTTCCTGATATAAGGACTGGTCCATTATTTGTACCTGCAGGAGGACCAGACCCCCTGTGGACACGTCTTTAACTGGTCTGACCTGATGGACACTTGACATCCAACGTATGGAACTTTTACTGAACACTAACTGACATTATGTCCACAGTTTAAAGCTGTTTTCCATTAAATCCATCCCTTCCTGTCTTTGTGTGTCTTAGACGTCACTCCACTGTGTTGCTTCTCTTAAAATGTGCAGATCTGTAGAGTCCCTGCTGTCTCTCCACCATCACTGCAGCGCTGCACACCAGCTCACCTACAACTCAAACACTGCATAACTACGCTGCACAGAGGGTTTAATACTGGAGGAATTCAGAACCATGTTAGAACCAGGAACCGACTGAAGAAGAAGAATGATGCAGAGAGCTGCAGGACGACAGCTTTCATGGCTGATACGTATGTTAAACAGCCAACAGGTCCAGTGTGAACCGTGTGCAGCAGTTTGCACGTCAAGCTGACTAAAGGATGAAGAACCAAGTTCAGGATCTTCACAGATTTTCACTTGTGGATGATATGGAGGAGCGCTGTTGTCTGAAGCTCCAGCAGCTACAGACAGGATCAGTTCTGGGTGCTGGTTCCTGTAAACCGTCCTCAGAACTTTTCCTGCTGCGGCTTCAGGACAAAAGCGTCACAGCTTCAGCCAATGATGCTGTATTTAGTTTACAGACAGCAGTTTGTGTATCAGCTCATCCACCAACATGTCAGAAGGTCTAAAAACAGCAGCTTCCAGAAACCAGATGAATCAGTGCAGCTGCTCCCAGTCTGTTCTCATCGGTTCAGTCCCTCATGCTGATCATCTGTGGCTCATTCAGCTCATCTACAGAAACCCTACAGATGCTTTTGCGGGTTGAAGGGTCGGTTCTGTTTAGCGCTACAACCCACAACGCAGAAGAAGCTGAAGGTGTGTACACGCGACTCACCCGATGGCCTTGGCGATGTAGCCGAACGTGTTGACGGTGGCTCTGCGAATCGCCTTTTTGTGAGCTTTGAGCAGCTCCAGCAGCTCAAAACAAATCCTCATCCACTCCCTGGCCGACACGTACTCCGCTCCCCTGAAACGCACAACAAGGGTGAATAAGACGCACAACAACGCAGCACATCCACAAAGCTTCGGCGTTTGCTCCACCCACCTGTCGGCGATCCTTCCCACCAGGTCGATGCAGTTCTCCTGAACCTTCTCGTGTCGGTTTTTCAGGATGGGCGTCAGACGGGGAAGCAGGTCCTTGATTGGTGGAGTCATCTTGTGCATACCTGCAACAGAACCACATGAAACCTGAACAACACGAACTGGACACGAACACGGAGACGCTGCAGCCTTGTTGAAAGTGAAAGAGCAGATAATCAAACTCAGTCGACGTACCGATGACGTTGACGATGGCCTTCAGGGCTCCCAGGATGCTGCCCAGAACCTCGGGGTACTCCTCTCCCAGGTACTCGTACAGAACCACACCCAGGTGACCCATCAGCTTCTCCTGCAGCCACAGAACCACAACAACATGCATCAGCTCCCCTCTTCCTGATGCTGTGCGTTTTTACAGCAAACTAACCATTATTTACACTGTCGATGATTTTCTTCATCAATCCATCAGTTGTTTGGTCTCTAAAACGTCCAACGCTCTGACAGAAATCCATCCTGATTCTAAACTTTGCTGGAGGCGACCAAGCTGGAGCTAAAAGTCAAGTTTAACTCAAAACGTTCTCTGCCTGGCTTTAAATCTGAACGTTTTCCAAATGGAGTTTGGTTCGATGAACGTCACTAAAGAGCTGCAACTAATAATTCTAAAACACCAGAAGGTGGTCCAAAGTGTCAATCAGTGTTTCCCAAAACCCACGACAAATATCCTGTTTTAGTCAAAAACCCTAAAATGTTCTGTTTACTGTCACAGAGCAGGAAAAGGGGAGTGAACAATTTCCCTTCAGCTGTTTAATTTTGATAATGTCCACCAGTTACTGATGTGATCGTTCATCGTAGAATCACATTAAATTCTGAACACTACGCAAAATATTTAAGAAGCTGCAGAGAATTCAGACTTTTTTGATTTAGAAACGACTCAATCGATATAAAAACCCGATGAATGAAGCGGATGTGTAACTGCTGCATCGTACCTCCTGGCAGGTCTTCATCACCACGGCGGTTCTGGAGATCAGGTCGGCGGCCTGCTGACGGACTTTAGCCGACTTGTTGTTGAGACGCCACAGAACCGTACCGCAGATCTGAGGCAGGTAGGGCTTCACTCGCTTCCCGAGGGCGTTCACCACGGTACCGAACCCGTTCAGCATCACCGAGTCCTGCAGGGCGACGGAGGGAAGTTAGCCGTTATACATAAAGAGCAACTTCATGGAAACGTTTCACATCAGACCCGCGGGAGTCGTGCCTCACCTCAGTGGTCTGCTCCTGGAAGGCGTACAGGATCCCGTCGATCAGCTGCTCCTCCAGCTTGTGGTCGATGTCGGCGGCGCCCAGGTTGCCCATGATCTTCTCGATGGTCTCCATCACCATCTTCCTGTACTGCTCCGCCTCGTCCTTCAGGTCGTCCACGATGCGAGAAATGATCTCCGCTGCTCCCACTTTGTTGGCCAGCTCCACCGTGGTGTCCACCAGCTGCTCGGACAGAAGAAACAGACTTTAGATGAACAGCTGCTGCCAATTATGGCACAAAAGGTGTTCGTCAGAGTCACGTGATGCTGTCAGAGGCTCTGAGGTCACTTCCTGGTCACACGTTGAGTCAATAGAAAGATGAACTTCAGTGCTAATTAGGAAGCTCAGTGTTACTTTCAGGAACGACAGCTGATTTATTTAAATGATATTTTGTTTATTTTTAAGAAAAAAACGTAGATTTAGTTTTTATTTTTTCTCTCATTTCAGCTTCATAAAACCACAGAAAGAAAACACGCTCAGCTAACTCGACGTCCATGCAGCTCTGTGTGAGTAGCTCTAAAAGGAAACACCACTCTGTTCTTGCCATTACAAGACCACCAGACCTCACTGTTTGGTGCAACGGTCACAATGTTCCTATAATCCAGTAAAACCACCGGCCTGGACGCTAGCCAGAAGCTAACCAGTGTTACTCTCCTCCAGTGAGATCAATGTGTCTGCATTTGGTCCTGACTAGTTAAAACCAGAGGTTCTGTTCTCACTGAGCTGAACTCGAAGCTGTCGGGGCTTTCTGACCTGTCTGTAGTTGCGTCTGTCCAGAGCCATCCTGTGCTGCCAGAAGTGCTTGAAGAACGGCGGCAGGATCTCAGTCTTGATGTAGTTTGCTTCCACACCGTCGGTGCCACAGCACTGTTTCACCACCTGCACAAGGAACAAACACCGGCTGCTCAGTGGCAGAAGGACACTCCAATTTGTTTTATACATCAGATGTGACCAGCGGGTGCAGGAGGACACAGCCCAGCACTCTGCTGCTTCTCATGCTGCAGTTCAGGTAGAACTTCTCGCCCTGATGCAGCCACGAGGCATCAGAACAGGCGAGAATGCACTGCAGCGTCTGTGAGCTAAAGTCAGCTATCCTTCTTACCTTCAGCACGATCTTCTTCATCTCCTCGTCAGGAGACTGGAACTCTCTGATGAGAATCAGCATCACCTCTCTGGTGTAGTAGTTGGCGTACTCAGCGTCCATCAGCGGGATCAGATAGCCGATGGCTTTGAGGAAAGCAGCCAGACCCTGGAGACAAGAGGAGGCTCAGACTTAGATTCACGCCCAGATTTTAACCCATGGATGTTATAAATGGATGTTTTTGTCTGAAGCTTCAGCAGAGTTTAGTCTAATGTGGCCTCCGCTGACAGCAGCAGCTTCTCAGAGGCGCGACACACAGTCAATACTCATGCTGCTGTGCAACGTCAACGCTCTGTGACTGGACTCACCTTTCCTCTGTGCTGCCGGATGCCTTTCCACAGCGGCTTCAGGACAGAATCAAAGGACTCGATACCGTACGGCGTGGCAGCTTCGGCCAGGGCAGCGATAGCCAGAGCGCTGATGGTCCTGACCTTCTGCTGCTCGTCCACCAGACCTGAAACACCAACACATCACAGCTTCAGCACACTCACAGCAGCTCCCTACAGGCACAAGTAAAGCAGCAGCCAGTCGCCTGCAGCTCAGTGGAGGTCTGTAGTTTCTGTAGCTTTCTTAGTCTCCAGCAGTTTGTCTGCTTCTGTGCCAGTGTTTAGTAAGAATGAAGTAATACGTATGCTTATAATAACATTTCTCTGAGTGGAGGAGCAGATCCTGGTACAGCCGGCTACTGTTTACTCCCAACAGGATCTACTGTCTAACTGCTTTTACAAGCAATTTCCTGTGAAGGATCGATAAAAGGTCCATAAAGTGTCTATCTGCAGGTTATGATGTGTTATAGTGTGACAGCTTGAAAATGAGAAACACATCATGCAAACATGTGCTAAATTAATTGGAATTTATCATCAATTCTAAGCTATATACTTATAAATAACACAAACATGGACACAGAACGTTTATGTCCAGAAGGTTCTGGTGGTCCAGAGTCAGACTGAGACATGAAGACTTGAAAATGATCAACGTTATTGGAAGAAAGTAGTCACGTTACATAAAAATGTGTGGAAGAAGTGTGGCAGTAAGTGTAGAAAAGCAGATCTTTGGTGCAGACTGCTGAATGGTGGAAGGTGTACATTATGTTTTAATTGGTTGAATTAACTCCATTTAAGTCAAGACGAAACAGTAAAAAGTATTTTTGTTGATTCTGGATTTTCGTTTCCGCCTGATGAATGTAAGACAACTGATTTAGAAATCGCACCTAAACACGCCAAGTCTGTTCTATTTAAATATACTGACTTTATTTATGGATATGATATTAATAAGCTGCCTAAAACAGCTAAACGTTCCTTACTGCGTGCTGCCATTTCATTTATCTAATATCAGATGGATGTGAATCCGTCTCCCTGCTGAGGAGCAACATCCATCTCCTGATTCACACCCAAACTTTTATTCATAATTGCCAAACGTCTCCCTAATAATAAAAAAAAAGACCCCAAATAGCAGAGATGCTGATTCACTCTAGCTCCTCTGTGTGCTGGTAACTTGCAGTGAAATTTATTTTCCAAACTCTGGAGCAGATCCACGCAGTATGAAGAGCAGAGACAACCTCTACAATCACAGAAAATCAGTGCTGATGAAATAACTGCAAAGGAGAGTTGACTAGAAGCCGACTGACCGTGTTCGATGATCTCCACTAAGCTGCGCAGGTGAGGCAGGATGGCGCAGCCCATCAGGATGGCGATCTGCTGCACGATCTTGATGCCAGTGTGTCGCGCCTGCCAGGACTTCTTACTCTTGCACACAGCTTTGAGGAAGGGCAGCAGCGACGGGATGCCGAGGGCCGAGGCCACCACGGCGAAGGCTCGGGCCGTCGTGTTTCTGACGTACTCGTCCATGTTGTCAATGTCGGGACGCATCGTGGAGATCATGGTGGCCAAACCAGCAGCCTGAGACACACAGCGGGAAGACGACAACGTTTTACAAGGAACCTGATTTGGTGTTTTAGTTTGTTAAACTAAACAGTTCCTGTCATTTAGCCTAAATGCTGCGAGACAGACAAGAGCTTCGATCAGAACAGATGTAGCAGAACACAGAATATGATTAACAGAACAACGACTTGTCCATCGAGCCTCATCAGTGATGTGTGACTCAGAGCAGCCCGAGCATTTTAGTGCTTCGGGCAGTTCTGTTTCGTATGTCAGCGTTGAACTGGGACGGAGGAAGACACATTGAACTAAATGTTTCTGGTCATTTAGCTCAGATGCTGCTGAACAGCTGCTCGGATCAGAACAGAGATGACAGTCTCCCCATGCATGAGCTACCAGAACAACAACATGATCTGAGACACGTAATCAGATGCAATAAGGAGCGCTGTGCTCGTGGACTGTGACCAGCGGGTGCAGGGTGAGAACAGACCCGGGGTGAGCATCAGGTCTGCTAGCTCTCGTGCTGGTGTCAATCTAGCGAACGACTAGCCCTGATCTGACCACGAACTGGTCGAACAGGCGAGAATAGTTCGCAAACAGACAGAAAAAGGAGTTCCACATTACCTTTGCCAAGTTGGAGATGATCTCTCTGCCTTCCACTCTGGCGTAGTAATCCTCATCGATCAGCAGCGGCTCGATCACCACCAGGATCTGCACACACAGTGGACGTCGGTTAGTTCCTCATCACCCACCCAACAAAGCTGCACCTCCAGCCTCACGCTCACTCACCTTGTGCACGTACGGTCGGACCAGGTCGTCCAGTTTGTAGAGGATGCGGTCGATGACTTTGACCAGCAGGTGGCGCTCCTGGTCCTCCAGTGTGGGCGACATGAGCAGCGGCAGGATCTGGTTGAACAGCGGACCTGCTCCGAATTCACGAGCCTTATCGGTGATCTGACGCAGAGCAGCCTGAGAGAACAAGGTCAGTCAGTGAGAGGTCGGTGGAGCCTCGACCTCGGGACCACAAAACATCAACAGGCTCAAAGCAATGCCTTCTAGTGGTAAAAGTAGCTCTCAACTTTAGCATTATAGTATTAAAAATAACTTTAACTCTCCTAAGTTTAGCATTTTAGAGCTAAAAGCAGCTCTTTCTATCTTAAACATTTTTCAAGCTTAAAGTAGGTTTAGGGCTCTTGAATTTAGCCTTTTAGTGCTAAAAGTAGCTCTATCGGCCTCAAACTTTTGTATTTTAGTGCTACAAATAGCTAGAATTCCCTCATTTCAGCCTTCTGTGTGGCTTTACTTTCCTAAACTCAGCATTCTAGTACTGAAAGTAGCAAAAATACTTTGGTAAAGAGTGAAAAAGGTTCTGTTCTGATGTCAGATTTACCCAAGCTGAGTTACTACTACTAATAACAATAATACAGAATGCTTATATAGCGCTTTACAAAGTAGGTAAGAAGACAACAACAAGACAAACAAACTGTTGAAAGGATTTGAACGACATCTACATGATTGGTTTTCCATCAGCGGGGCAATTTAAATGTCAATATGTCAGTTGATGGGAGTTAATAAATCTGTGGGAAGCTACAACTATGATCAGTGTTTGATTACGTGCAGAACTTACAGAGAGTTTGTGAAAGATGCATGACAGTGATTCTGTAAACGAGAAAGCTTTAGTCTAACGGGGGACAGGTGACTGCGCTGAGACGTTTCCAGTAGGGGAGTTGTGTCACTCTTTATTTGTGAAAACTCTGAGGAGGGAACTGTGAGGGACATTTGGAGCTGCTGGAGCTGAGCTGAGGACGTGTTTGCAGCTCCCAGTGGATCTAACGGTCAACTTCGACCTCCGCTGAGAGCAGCAGCTCCTCACAGGAGATTCTGTAGCAAGCAAGTATTCACACTGCAGCCACATGCAGGCTCAGTGCTGGGTGTTGATCTTGCATTTGGAACGTTTCTGCTCCTACCAGCCACAGCAGCTGGACACAAAGGGAGAAAGCCAGTAACCAACCTTCCTCATGGGCGGAGTCCCATTCTTGATCTTCAGCAGCAGCTTCATGATCTTCCTTTCCTTCTGCTCCTCAGGGCTCAGCGTGGACTCATCCACCTCCACCTACAACAAACAGGCTCAGTGAACTTCAGACAGGACAAACATGGAGCTCGTGTTGATCTTACTGGGTTTACGCAGGTGTTACGCACCAGCAGCTTGTCAAAGTACTGGATGTCGTCAGGTTTGAGGAAGGGCAGGTTTCCTGACGGCTGGTCGTTCATCTGCTTCGTAGTTCGGTCTTCTGCCTGCATGTGGAAGCCCGTCATGCCGCCGATAGGCGTGGGCGTGGCCGACAGCTTCCGGGCCGGAGTACGGATCGGTACGTATCCGGCTGGAGGAGGCAGGACCTGAAGAACAACACGGATCAGTACTGTGAAGCTCCCCACAGGGACAGCAAAGCTTCTATCTACCTACTACTGTTACAGATACAGAAGAATGAATGGAAAGAAAAAGGGTCATGAACCTTGTAGCCCTCAGGGAACATGGCGTCCAGCTCCTCGTCTGTCAGAGGCCGGTTCCTCTCATCGATCTCTCGCTCCCATCTCCAGGCCTGCAGCTGCTCTGGAGTCATGCTCATCAGGTGTCCTGAAGGAAACACCACAGCACACGACCCATGAGACTGATACCAGACGCCCCCAGCTTCAGGTTCATCACACACATGAAAAATATCTGACGAACTCATGAACAGGAACGAACAGCTTACCTGGGGTGGGCGTTGCCATGTTCATAGCTGGGGTCCCGATGGGGGTCTTTCCGGGGGTCAGTAGTGGCGTTGAGGATCCCATCTGACTGGCAGGAGTTTCATCCCAGCGAGACTTCCTCTTGCTGGCTCCTGGAGTTGGCGTCTCGCCGACCGACTCGTCTCCTCGATCTGTTCGGGGGGTCTCGGCCCAGCCGCTGCCGTGTCCGGGGGTCTCCCTCTCTGTCTTCGGGGTTTCGTCCCAGCGGTTCTTGCGAACGCTCCCTGTGGCTCCACCGTGACCCGGCGTGGCGTGGCCGGGTGTGTCCCTGCCAGGTGTGGCGGCCCCTGCAGGTGTGTGGCTGGGGGTGGGGTCCCACATGCGGCTGCTGGGTGTGGCCCCGGGGGTCTCGCTGCCTTTGGGGCGGCCGGGGGTTTCGTCCCATCGGCTGTTAGAAGGTGTGTGTGCAGGGGTGTGTCCTGGGGTCTGGAGGGACAAACACATTTAACATGAGGTTCTCACTCAGTCAAAGACGCTTTGCAGCAGCGAGAACCTGAAAGCGGGTGGCTCACCTCAGAAGAGGCGTCAGCTTGGTCCCAGCTGGACATCTTTTTGGGCGTAGCGTTGGAGGGGGTTTGGTCAGCTGTCTGGTCCCAGCGACGTTTACGTTTGGCGACAGCTTGTGTGGCAGCGGACCCATTCACAGCTTTCAGGTCCCCCGACTTGGCCTTCTCAGCCAGCTGCTGACGGATCTCTCTCTGCAGTCAAAGGCACAAATGTCAGGACAAACACAAACCACACCGCAAACAAGCACAGCAGTCTACGAAGGCTCACCCTGTCTGGAGACTAAGACAGAAGACGTACAGTCTTCATTCAGGCTGCAGTGTAACTGGTTAACATGTTCTCATTATCCTCATTGGTCGGACAATCACCGGTGTTACCTCAATGATTAAAAGCATCACCAGCCTTCCAGGATTAACGATTTTAGACAGATGAAGGTCAGCCCCTCATCCTGAGGGTGAAGAGCAGCTTTAACTGTCTGGATTGAACATTTTAGTGCTCAGTGAAGCTCCTCATTCAGAACTGCTGCTGGGAACACACCGTTACTGTCGACTGCAGCCCATTTCAGAGCAGCCGCTTCCATTTATTCTGCGGTTTTCATTAAGTTTTTTGTTTGGATCTTTTCAGTAGAAGACAACTAGGTTGAAATGATTTTTGCTTTGAATGTTTAAGACTTAATTTAAGCTAACCAGGCTGCAGGTGGAGTGTGTTCAGCACACTGTGGAGCCTTCAGTTCTGATAAACTGATGATTTTTTTCCCTCTGTGACTAATCGATGAGTTGAAATGTCAGTCGACTGAGATTTCTTTGGTTAACAGTAAATACTGTACATTAGGAGCATAAAACAAGGGTCCAGTTTACTTCTTTCTTGCTGCACGAACAGTCACATAAACAGGGTAGTTCAGTCAACACCATGCAGCGACTCACCTCCTCTTTGGACAGGTTCTGCTCCAACATGACGTCCACGTACGACCTGACCTGCAGCTTGGGGTCCGGCGTTTTGCCCCCTGCGCGAAAGAGCACGAACAAGAACACAGGACAGTCATGAGTGTTTGTGCTACAAACCCAAGTCATTACAAACACAGCAAGCACAAACACAGCCAGCTAGCCCTGACTCTTTACCAACACATTAACTTATGTTCCTGCTCTGTTAAACAGCTCAAAACAAAACAAAGGCCTACTGAATTACATACAAATGTACATTTGTCTTTCTTACATACAGTCATAGCATTCTAATGAAAACAAGCAGATACATAGAGAGAAGAGCTGAGATTGTGGTGTTTTCTTTAAGTGGATTAAGAAGTATAGCCATCACTGATGCAGGGGTCCTGGGCTGTGCTCTTCAGAATACGTACACTTTCAGTGCCAAGGGTCCTTCTGCAGTCAGACTTCAACCGGCAGAAAAGAAGCCTAGAAAATTTCTCTTTACCATTAGTAACACTTTGGAAAAGGGTTTGAACTCACACACAACAGCATACCACCTGTGTTGCATTGATTTACGGCACTCAAAGAACAAAGCATCTTCTTGGGGCTTAACCACAAAACTAGAGAATAAGTCATGGACTCTGTGGTCCAGATTCCCAATTACTTACACTAGCAAAGAAATGAAGTCAAGATTTGGAGGCTACACACAGTAAAATCAAAAATGAGTATTTACTTATGCATTTAAATAAAAATATAAGGAAATTACTGGTAACTAAAGCCCAAATATAGTGGAAAAATCCAGAGCACTGCTCATTATTTACATTTAGATCTTGACTTCCTTTTCAGGATAAAGGTAAGGCTACGTAGCAGGTATTTGGGCTGTGGTTTTTCCATCGTGGGAAATTTCATCTTAACTTGTTGGAACTTAAAAGCCAAATAAAAAGAGGCTCTTGGGGGTTGTTGTAGCTGCATCTGATCCCCTCAAAGCCCCCAAACAAGCAGCCAGTGTTCCCTGACCAAACTGACAAGATCTCTGTGTTCCCATAACCTACACAGGACGAGTTGCTGCACCCTTAACAGAGTGCAGTACAGGACTGGCAAAGCAGTACTGCTGTAGGAGAGAAATTAAGGACAGTTAGTATGGGCCTGTGGTATTGCGGTACACAATTTTCTTGATAACATATTTCTATTTTACAGAGAGAGTTGTAAAATAAAAATATATTTACACAACAACTTTGTACAAAGAGCTCTCTCTACATGCAGGCTTCACATGAGCCCTACCTACACCAAAGCTCAGACACTCGGCCACGTAGGCTCATATGTTCAAGGGAAGTGACGATGCAATAAATACGGAAATAAAGATAAACTAGCTGGCTCTTAGTCAGTGTTTGTGGTTTATTTTCAGGTACAGTTTAACCCTCTGAAACCCAAAACTGGCCAGAAGTTTTAAAAGACGTGCTGTCAAAAACAGAAAAGAAATCACTGGGAAATTAACCAACTCTAAGCTTAAAATCGTGACATTTAATCAAAATCACTTTGTTTTACATGTCTCCAGTTTATAATCTACTGTAAATAAACTGTTTGCACGTATGTAGAGCTTCTATTTATTCCAGCATCGATTACACGTGGGCATTTGGAAAACCATTTTCCAAGTTGATTTCAGGCTTTTTCTATTTTTTTTTGCCACAAATAATTAAAGAAAATCAACTTTTTCTTTTTTAAGATTTATGGCATCGTAACGGCGTCATACCACACAGAGCACATCTTTAATTTCTCTCTATTTCCCACAGAGCTGCAGGACTTGATACTGCAGAAAAAAATTAGCCACAGTGAGAAAAATGAGACGGGAGCAAAAAACACCCAGAGGCTGGTTGGCCTTCAGAGGGTTAATACTATAGAAAGTCACATAAGCTAAAAATGCTCAGTCTGAAGATAGAAATGATGATTTCCAGCTCTGTCAGGACGCTGGTTTATTGAAAATAAGATAACTAACTTGTCATGCAGTTTTTCTGTGCTGAGGCCTAAATTCATTTGCAGTTTGACAAACCAGCAGCTACATGATGTTTAAATTAGAGTTCAGATAAAAAGAAATTAGGAAGACCTAACGTCTGAGTTTCATGTCCTTATACATTCCTGTTTTCTCCCCTCATACCTGTGGTTTGACTACACCAGAGCCTCTGAGATCTTTATCTGCTGTGCTCAGTGCACTGGCAGGTCTGCTGGACCATAGCTAACCCTCACACACTGTAACAGGAGGACGCTGCCCCTTCCCGTCATAAATCACATGGGATGTTAACCCTTCGACTCACACACAACCCATCTGCGACCCACGTTTGTTAGGGTAACACCCAACCACCTCTCCCGCTGAAAATCATGGTAACCCCACTTCACACACCTTCTGTTTGCACATCACAACAGTGACACTCTCCCAAACCAAAATACTGAAAATCAAACTATGAGCCCACGCGGACATTTGGAAACAAAAACAATGAGACAAAATGTTGTTGGACCACACAGGATTGACCACAGGGAAGGCATCGAGTCTGGGAAGCAAGCTATTGCATTGTGGTCGAAGGGTTGAACAGCAAAACTTATGGGTGTGGGGGTGTCACAAAAAAGTGAACCATGAATAAAGGGGGGAAGAAATGGGGAAGATGTAATGACGACAAAAAAGGAGCAAAATTTACCATCTGCAAAAGGGTCAAGACGCTCAGGGGAGATGATCATCTGTCGGCGCCGGGCTTTATATTCATCTTCCCGCTCTGCGATCTTCTGTGGCCGATGCTCTGCAAACGGGTCGTACTGCAAAACAAAGACGTTTAAATGTAAATCCAAACAACAGCCCTGCTTCATCTGAAAGCTCCGGGATGAACACTGATAATAAACGAACACATACTTGCTCGTCTGACTGAGGAATGGCATTGAGTATTGCCACTGGAGCGTGGTACCCCGGCT